>NC_141627.1:10543372-10698108 GCF_047967505.1 Dipteris shenzhenensis | reverse complement strand
ACCGGTTGCCACTCATCAAAGTCCAAAGTGGAAACATCTTCCATGAATAAGAGCTCATATAAACCAAACACAGACTCATCATTACACTTGCAAGTGAAAAAGGTGCATAGATAGCTCAAAGACTTACAGTGTGATAGTATCCTAGATTGATTGAATGATGGAGGTAGCCGCATGTCTTTTCCCATGTAGATATGTTGACCTTTACAAGCCATCCTTTCTTCCCAAACTTGAACTTCAAGATGATTCCCTTTCACTCATGCAAATATCCCCTCTATTGCTCTTGGGAAGCTCCTTTGGACCTTTGGATGATCCTTTAATGAATATGCAATCATTCAACCTGTAGCACGGGATCCACTCATACAATGCATTTTTGGTGTTGTGGAAAACACAAGAGCTCACAACATTTCATTTTCTTGTAGTTGTGTTTCTTGTCATTCTTGCAAAGGTCACAACTACACAAATGGGACTCCTACATAGGTGGTGTAGCTTGGAGGGAGAGAGAAACTCCACCAAAGGTATAGAAGAGGGAGAGGGAGAGGGACACACAGACACGCATGCATGCACATGCACACACACATGCATGCATGTGCGTGTGCACATGCACGTGCACATACACACACACACATAGAGGGGGGGCCAGTGGGTAGAAAAGAGAAGCTATTACAACCAAATGAGAGAGAGAGAGAGAGAGAGAGAGAGAGAGAGAGAGAGAGAGAGAGAGAGAGAGAGAGAGAGCTACTATTTCCAAATGAGTAGAGGATGAGGGGCTAGAGGAAGAGGGCATAGAGAAACAGGGGGTAGAGGGTAGTTGCAATAGAGGGAAACCCCATATTCAAAAAATAGAGGGAGAAACATACTAGATTAGGACAGTGGACTAAAGAAAGAGGGGCAGACCACATAGAGAGAGGGGAGGGAATCAAAGCCCACCACCCAAAAGGACCCAACTCCTCTTAAATGCCATTTGGGGCTGATTCGGGGAAGGTGCATGGGTTTGGGGGGGGGGGGGGGGGAATGGTTTGGGTGATTGTGAATTGATTGCAATTGTTCATGCATTGAAATGTTGTAGTTCAAGTGGATCACCAAAGTTTAAATATGTTCTTACTCAACCTTTGTTGAACAATAAATGGATGTCATGGATGGATCTCATTTGATCAAATATATTGAGGGAAAAGAAAATAAGGTGGTTAATGTTCTGAGTAGACATTCTCTTGTGAATTCTTTAACTGATGTTCATTCAAATTTAATGGAAAACATTAAGGTTGAAACTGAACAAGATTCTTGAGAAACTTGCCAAAAATCCTTTTAAAGGAGCTAAAGGAAATTTTCACTTAGTTTTGCAATGACATACTTTGTGTGCCTAGTCAACCTTCTTGTAAGCTAAAATTTTGCATGAATGTCATGATGCACCATTCTCTAGACATGCAGGATATAACACATACATCAAGGTTAGAAAGTATTTCTTTCTGCCTAATTTGAAGAATGATGTCCACTACTATGTTAGAGAAAGTTTGCATTGTCAATGAATTGAAATTGAACAACAAACAATGCCATGTCTAATGGAACCCTTAGAAATTCCTCTTTGAAAGTGGGAATCAAATTCAATGGACTTTATTACTAAGCTGCCTAATACTAAGGCCCAGTGGGTATTACTCTGTCTTTGATTATTTGACCAAAATGGCCCGTTTGATTCAAAGTTCACATCTAACTTTTGGCAAGTTACATTTAAAGCCATAGGGACTAAACTTAAAATGAGCACAACACTTCACCTACAAACAGATGGGGGAATCGAAATAGTGAATCAATTTTTAGAAGACATTCTTAGAATGTTTGTCAATGAGAGGAAAAACAATTGGATTGAATCCTTATCTTTGGATGAGTTTTCTTACAATAATTCATGATATAGCGCAATTCAAATGGCTCCCTTTGAAGCTGTATATGGACAAAACTATCATTCACTAGTAAAATTTTTTGATTCTTCTCAAAGTTGAAATTTCAAACAAATTCTTGAAAGAATGGATGAGGAGGTCAAAACACATTAAACATTGTATTAAAAGAGTACATGCGAGACATAAATATTACTATGACAAGAAACATAGTTTTGGAAAATTCAACCTGGGCAAATGTTCTTTTTGAAAATTATTCCTAAGAAAATTAATTTTAGTTCTTAGAAGGGATACAAGACTCTCAACTCGTTTTTCAATACCTTTTATAATCTTAAAGCGGGTGAGAACATTGGCTTACTAGCTTGAATTTCCTTAGAACATCAAAGTACATCATGTTTTTCATTTGAGTTTGTTGAAAAGTTATGTTTCTAATCCCTCTCATGTTTTGCAGGACATATCAAGAAGATGGAACTTTGAAGTTTGAACCTCAAATATTTTTGGATAAGCAAACAAAGCAACTTAGGGATAGAACAATAGTATAAGCTTTGGTAAAGTGGGATACATGCTACTTGGGTAGGTTTAGATTCATTGCTTGTTGAGTTTCCTCTTTTACACTCTAAGGATAGAGTTTTCAAAGAGGGGGACATTGTGACACTTCATATTTTTTTATTTAAAGCTTTTGGAAATTCATGTCATAGAAAGTCTTTAGGATAGCTTATTTTGATATTTTATATGTTTTGACAAAGTTTTGGCTTGCATGGAAATGTTAAGTTTTGTTATTTAAATGTTAATGCTCTTTTGTGACATACATTTTCATGCCTATTTTGAAGTCAAAAGATGCCAACAAAGTGATTTGAGCTTTAAAATGTGCATGGAAGGTTGTGCCGAGACTTTGCAGGTTCTAAGGGAGGGCTCAAATGGAAGAATTAGCCTTGGAAGGAGTGATTTGTTTGGTATTAAACCTGTATTAAATGGATAGGAAATTTGTGAAAGGAACCAGAGAGCATTATATGTTTAGGATAAGCAAAGGATGGAGCATGATAGATGTAAAGGCAGGGAAAAGCAGGTAAAAATGGAAAAATGCAGGTCATGTCTTTTAAAAAAAGTAGAAGACACTATTTTTGTCATAACTTTTGATCCACAACTCAAAATGGGGAGTCATTTTTTTGTTAGAAAGTTGAGATGGCGATCTACAACTTATTAGAAGAATTTGAGATCAAATTTTTAGATATATTAGGTCAAACATTAATAAAGACAGCAATCTGGCCAAAGTTGAATGTTTTAAGACCACCATGCACTAGCCCCATAAGTGTAGATTCCATTTCTTCAATCCTTTCTAGTTTTCAACAAATTAAGAAAAAGTTATGGAGTGTTCCCTCAAATGGGTGTGCATAATTTCAGCACCACATTGGAGGACCCTTTAACCATACCAAATGGTCTCGAGTAGGTATGTCCTTTGGTTGAGGGGAAGCTCAAGTAGTGTGGTTTTGAATGATTACATGATTGCATGTATTTTTAGAATGATTTTTTGATATTCTTGAATAAATTATTGCATACTATACTCTTTAGGATGCATGCTTCACATGCTATATATCACTTGAAATGATTTAAAGATCTCAGTCAAAATGTTGATTCCATATGTTTTGGCCTTATATTTGAGCTTGGAATGTGTACTATTGCTTCGAGTCCAAGTTTGTCAAATTTCATTGAGCAATGCATAAGTTATGGGTCACACAAGCTAACCATATGCAATAATTCCCTAAACTTCTTAAAAGATGGCTACAGTCAATCATGTATTGGCCCCCCTAAAAGATGAAGAACAAGTTTTGGTCATTACCAATGGAATACTACCATCTAGACTTCGAGTTTTGATAGCTTCTTTTGCATGATCCAAGGCAACCATGAGGGCATGAAAAATGCAAAGCTAAGGCAAAATGTTGACCTCGAGTTACTAGCCAACGCAGGTCAAGTATAGGTCACTATGACCAGCTCGGATGGAGACCATGCATGAAGACATAGGTGAAACTGACTAGCAAGTAGTGCGATTCCGAATCAATAGGAAAGGACAACAAGGCCAACACAAGGAAACCAATCAACACCAGTGGTTTAGTGAGTTCTAAGGTCTTGTGTAGGAATGCAGTACATCTTAACTACCTAGATCCATAGGTATTTAGAGGATGATTTTGATCTAGAAAGGGCGCTCTCCCCATCCTCTAGTTTCATCTTGTTAGGAATTGCAGAAGCTAGAAGGAGCTAAGTCTAGCTTCTCTCAGAGAGTGTGTTGCCTTAGCCAAGATGAGAGTAATAGTGTGTCTAAGCATTGAGTTTCTAGCTAGCAGCTATTTGTAACTAAGTGGTTCTCTTCTATAATACAAGAAATGTTTGCATCTTTTGTTTCCTTTATATACTTTGGAGCACTTTTATTACTGCATAGTCTTTCAATGTCTAAGTTATGCATCCCAAGCACCATATCTATTTACCCATCATCACTCGAATGTAGGGCACAAACTCAATATGTATTATGTTACCACCCTCATGTGCTATCTAGGGCCGAGGGGAAAAAGTCCATATATAATATCCATGGATTTCCCACAAAAGTTTTAAATATGCAAGGAAAATATATGATGATCTCCAGTCCTCCCTACCACAAAGAATAAGGTTTATACTTCAAAAAACATGAAATATTTTAAGACTTGCACATATTTTTTATAAGACCCAAGGGAGGGGGTCTTTTCGATGAGGGGGGTTAAAACAACCCCACAAGGAGAGATGTGGATCAGAGGATCCCATAAGTGTTGACTATTCAAAGGACACTCTCTATATAAGAGGCCTATCATGTATTGTTGAGTACACACACATTGCAAGAGATATAGATTTGCAATCTCCCTCTCATGTCTTATTTAGTGTGCTTTGAGCCTCCTTAGTTATCCCGCTGATCTTGTGTGCACTAGGCTTAGTGGCAATCACATGTTGGCTCTTTGACAAGGAGGTGGCTACTATGCCATTGGAAATGAGGCACTGGCAGGGGGGCTGTATGCTAAGGGCCTTCATACATGGGAGGATATTTGGGATCCACTCTTGGAGAATTGGATGCCGATGCCTCAGTTGATTGAGAAGTTTAGGATGTCCGTGGAGGAAGCACGTAGAGTGGGACAAATCATCTTGAGTATCCCACAAGGCTGGCCAACGAATATGCATCCCTCAAATGGTTGAGATGCGAAGGAATGGGAATGGGGAGGCAATGTTCCGTTGAACAAGAAGATTGTGAAGATGCTTGATAAGGTGGTGGACTAAAAGGAGAAGTGGCGTGAGAGGCTGAATGAGAGATGGTTAAGGGACGATCTCATTTTTATCTCGTTTTTCATGCAACGCGCCACCACTACCGCTCAATAACCACTGTTTCCACACAGGCCAATGCTGTGCGGGTGCCAGCATTTGAATGGCGAAACGGATCCGATTTTTGAACTGAAGAAGACGGAGATGGCCACCAGTCATGGGAACTCACTCCCTGAGCTCGATGAGGTATCTTGAATACGAGCATTTGGCGTTTGGTGGACACACGTAGTCAGCCCGCGGTGATGCGCATTGGCAGGACGGCGCTGATGATCTTTGTTGCCCTCCACTTGCCTTTGTAAACCAACGCCGATCGCGATACCAGTTCCGCGGGAGCTTTCACCAATCCCACTGAAATCACTCCTCCTTGTATTTTGACAGAATCATTCAACGCGGATCGCGAGGGCTCTCGGACTCCAGAGTCACGAGCTCGTATTTTGACAGGATGACTAATCTTTGAAATCACTCGTTCTGGTCTTTGTACGCGATCGACTTGCCAGCGCCGTCCTTAAATGCATGCGGATGATGATGACAGTCGCAGCTGAATTGAATTGTTTATTATCATCAGCTGAGAGAAACAATTGAGAGAGCGAGAGAGCAACCTACACTGTCCAGTACTTAATACTTATGACTGTCAGGGATCGATGGTCAAGGAGGAGCAATGCATTCAAAGCGTTAAATGTGCTGGTAGCTGCAGCCTGCGATGCACGACGCACGTATTTATACTAGCTCTAGCAGGCCGCACGGCACCGCAGTTTGTATCTAATGCAGCAAAATTTACAGACCGAGGAATGCAACAATTCGTGAATCGTGTTGATCCAATGCAAGTGCTAGTAATAAGGTGGCGGGTGGTAAAATGAGCGAATTGCAAAATTATTGTAGTTTTCATGAATCTGGGAGCTGAGAAATTAAGCGCGGGAGTCATGGATCGATCGATCGACAGAGGAGCTGGGAGTCTTCGAATCAATTGAATTGATCGATCGCTGCATAGATGGATCGATTCATGAACAGACACAAGGATCACGCTCTCGAGTTAATCGATCTTTCGAACATCAGATCAGTTTCTCGTTCCGACTGCAAAAGATGATGATGCCGGATTTGCAACGCAATTAATTAACGCAATATCGATCTGCTCTTGAGTGATGATGAACACGTTTGGGATGTAGCTACAAAAGGTTGTATCACTCATCGTAGCTACAATGGTTGCCGTCCTCTCATCGATGCAACAAGAGCAAGCTATCAGCTTTTGCCCGCTCTGCAGCTTCATCATCACATCCACTGCAGTTTCATCATCACCTTTCCTAAATTGCTTTCGAGCATCATCGTCTTCAACTACACGCCTGCCTTCTTGCTTTCATCCTCTCTTCTCTCTCATTCATCGTTCTCCCTCAATCGCTCTCGAATCTGATCATGCTTCCTCGACCAATAATCGAATCAGTACTCTTCACACCTGAGCTTCACTGGCCTTATTATCTCTCTTACCTCAAAGTCTCATCAACTCCAATTCTCTTCTCTCTCATTCATCGTTCTCCAGTTCTCTTCTCTCTCATTCATCGTTCTCCCTCAATCGCTTTCGAATCTGATCATGCTTCCTCGACCAATAATCGAATCAGTACTCTTCACACCTGAGCTTCACTGGCCTTATTATCTCTCTTGCCTCAAAGTCTCATCAACTCCAGAGCACGAATAAATAGCCTTCTGCATCTGCGAGCTCCAAAGTCAGTACTCCCCGTCATCTCGATCAATTACCGCGAAGAGTCGGTGATTGGTGAAGAGTGAGGTTTACACCAGCCACTGCCATCGGCTTTGACGCGAGGATAATCAAAATTCTGTAACAAAAATCGACATCGACCCGTCCTTGTATGCTGTATCTGAAGTTCTTCCACCGTTGAAGAGGTCGGTTTACGGCTGGAAACGTCTTCAATTATGGTTGAACGCTGCGTTCGGATGTGAAATAGCCAGCTGTCGCGCTTTGTTGATATTTTTGGTGGGCTACTCACGGTTGAGAAGCTTTACAATCTGTTGAAGGTGTGCGCGTCTCGTGAACACCAGTCCTGACTTCCAACTGTCGCAGGATTAGCTGGTATGAAAGAATCAAAAGGTGGAGTTGAAGCCTTCCTTTCGTCTCCTAGAGCTAGCGTGCTCTGAGCTGGATAAAGAGAAGGAAATGTGCGTGCAAAGGCTTGCGAACTTGTTAAATTGTTGCGCTCAAACTAGGATAGTATCATCCAACTTGAAGCAAGCTCGTCGTCTGCAACACGTACGTGCACACATGAGTGTGAGAGCCTCGCAAGGAGCAATATGACAGGAAAATTTTTAAGCTCGTCGGCATGCATTGTGCCACGATTCAGAACAAAGGATTTCAGATGTTGTTGCTAATTTTATAGTGAGACGATGAAGCGTACGAATTGAAGTACGCTGTGGCGAATGGGTGGAGTATCTTCGATAGAAATTGACTGAGGATTACCTGCAAGTCTTTAGATGAAAGACATTGATCTGATAAGGCTCAGGCAATTATGGATCGATGGATTGATCCGTAAATTGAAAAGGAACATTTCCTTCAGTAGGAGAAGACAATCCATCGAAATGCCGATCACACCGCCTAGTCTTGCTGGTGATATACTTCCCTTAAGAAACTTTAACATGCTATATCAACCTTCCCCGACCCCGAGCGTGTCTCCAACATCCACGACAAGCCCACTCCCCGACGTAGCAGATGCTCTCGCACAGTATCAGAATGAAATTCTGGGTGGACCGCCAGTCTCCCTAGTGTGGAGGAACTTGAAAGTGGTTTCCAGCCCTCAGGAGGAATCACAATTTGTGCTGGATAACGTATCGGGATTTGCAGAGCCCTTTTGCTTGGTTGCAATTTTGGGTCCTTCGAGGTCTGGAAAATCGATGTTACTCGATGCCCTTGCAGGTGCTTTCCGCTGGTAGCGATTGAGAACCTACACACACTTTTTCCATTTTAACTCACAATAAAACCAGGGCTGGGGTGGAAGGGGAGAGGGGAACCTCCCTTTCGGTCCACTAGAAAACAAACGAAGAGTAGAGAAGACCAATCCTTCTAATGTGGCAAACGATCACAACAAAGAAGAGGGCGGAGAGAGACACACAGCATCACACAAATTTAGAGAGAGAGAGAGTTTTCTTACCTGCTGCACTCCTCACGTAACTACATTTCCTTGTAACATTGTTGGACTGGTGTACGCTTATTTTCTAAACAAGACATTGCAATGATATGTAGGGAAACTTTCTCGATATGCAACACTGGAGGGAGAGATCCTAGTGAATGGCCGAAGACAGCAACTCACATATGGCACTTTAGTAAGTCCCCCAAGCGATTGTAGTCTCGAATTGTTTTCTCCCGATGAAGGGCCTGATAAGCGATTATTCGTTTTCTTCTGTCAAAGTACTCTAGAGAAAACTACTTATGTTGTCAATGCAGCTTTTGGGAGTGCTCGAGTGTAGAATTTTTTGGACTCTTTTCTCGAAACGTTTGTGAACCTATTGGTCTTGAGACATCCAAAACTTGCATATCTGTAACAGGCAACAAGATAAATTTGGGCAAGTTTTGTAACCTGAGGTAGATGAGCTTGGATTGATCAATACTAGTCGTTACGCTGGTTTATTGCTTGGATATATTTAGGTACGTTAAGACCTAGTCTAGGTGAGTTGGATCATAGTAGATAAAAGCCTCTTGCTCAATTGATGGTAAGATGTATTTTGTCTTTTGTCATGAAATTCACAAGAAGCATTGCTGACCTTTTCACCATCTTCTATGGCCGCGATGACTTGTGTGCATAAGTTATTCTAGTTGTCTCTGAATAGGTGTCCACGATGTTGGAAAATAGGTATTAGTATTTGTGGCGGGGATGATCAAGGTAAGGCGAAAGGGCAAAATTTAATACAAAGGGAAGAGGAGCGATTAATTTAAGCCGGCGATTCTGGATTCTTCCGCCACGCGTGGCTTCTTGAGAAGCTTCTCCAGAGGGCTCTGCACCACTATAAAGACCAGCAGAGCAGAAGGAGAGGGGAGCTGCAGGAGTGAGAGGCAGGGGACAAAGAGTGGCGGAGCGGGAGGTTAGATGGTAGGGCACAGAGTGGGAGGTTAATTTTAGCAATTAACCTATGCTAATTCTCGTATTTTTGCGAGCCATTAGGGAGCCTTTAAAGAAGTTTGCCCTAAGAACTTTCAACCGAAATCAAAGGGAGTATAAAGAACTACACGTTCCTACTATGCTCAAGGGCATTAGATGGCGTTCTAGTGACATACCAATGTTATGATGGACTATGATTGAGATTTTTCTAAAATAGAGCCTTTAAAGAAGTTTGCCCTAAGAACTTTCTACCGAAATCAAAGGGAGTATAAAGAACTACACGTTCCTACTATGCTCAAGGGCATTAGATGTTGTTCTGGTTACATACGAATGTTATGATGGATTATAATTGATTTGCCCATGATGGATGGCCAAGAATGAACATTTATGTTGTTCTAAGTGTTTTCCCAGCATGCAAGTTTGTCGAATGTGTTTTTCTAATCCAATAGAAAAGAGAACAAACCTACATCCCCACATTTGGAGCTTCAGGTTCATATGGGTTGTAAGCAAAGGCTTAAATCCACACTGGCATATGACTCAGTTGAATGCTTTCTATTTCAATCGAACAAATCTACATCGACTTAATGCACTTGCAGAGCAAATCTACATCGAAATGAATGCACTTACAAAGCAAACAAATTGTCACGAGCATCCACAGCCTGTGGCATACTTCACAGGCTACAGTGCCATCAAATACCGTCAAGCAACCTCAAAAGACAGAACATGTGAAAAAAAAACAGAGTTCACCTTCTAGTCAAAAAGTCAACGAGTTGACTTTTTAGCTGACCACGTCGGTCAATGCCTATATAAGGCTAGCCCCTTGGCCTCATTCTTCATCGCTCTAGCCTCAGCCAACAACAGCCTTTGGGACTAGGATTAGGGCAGGAGAAGTCTGCACCAGCCCTTCAGCTAGTCTACATCGGTTCAATCTGGTACAGTAGTCCTTAGTTCTCTCTTTTGTAGTGAGGGACCTCCCTCTATACCGTAGTGTCTTTTTACAATTGTATTCAACACTTATGGGGTCGACATTTGTTCTTTATTCATTCTCCCTCACCGGAGGCCCGCTATATTTTCTCCCTCTGATTCTCACACTCACTCCACAGCTCCACTTGTGTTTTGAGTGCATCATTCCTTTAGTTCAGATAGTATTGAGCAGGAGAGAGCGCCCCGTTACATTGGTATCAGAGCTTCAGAATTTCTTTCCTGAGATAGGGAGGGCCAGGTTAGGGACAGCTCCACTGTTTTATGGTACAGACAAGATCCGGAAAGGACACCATGAGTACAAGTGAAGTCCAACACGGGTGGGGATGAGGGATCCGCTTCCCAAATGCTACCCCCATAGATACCCTGCATAAGCTCTAATGTCTGCCATGATGACTATGGTGCAGACTATGATGCAGATGTAGCAACAGCAGTCCCAGAGTCTCTTCAACCGCATGGTTAAGCTTCAAGAAATGCGGGATGATCATGAACAGCCCGCCAGAGAAACGACAGAGTAGCTCAAGAGTCAAAAAAAGAACGTGATCGGGAGGCTCAGGAGGCCAGGGAGCTCGGAGACCGTACTGCTCGGGAGGAGAACGAAGAACAGTATTGGCAACGCCTCATTTCTCTACTCTGACCACGTGGGGAGGAAAGGGAGAGAGTCCAACCATGTGTCAAACATTCTTTACCTGGGAAGCTCAACTTCACTCGGTACGATGGTAAGCAAGAACCTTTAGTGTGACTTCGTGGCTCAATCAGTTTGAAAGTTACTTTTCAGTTGTGCCTACGAACGAGAACGAGCAATGCTTCCATGAACCTCACAGGCGAGGCAGTCACTTGGTGGCTCAAGTGGCATAAGGACCACTATGATGTAGAGGAGGCACCTCTTTGTAGATGGATAGAATTCTTGAAAGGCATCCACCCACGGTTCCTGCCACCCCAGTACCTGGACATGCTTCAAAGTCAGTACGATGAGCTACGCCAGGGGCATTGAGACAGTGAATCATTACACCAAGTACAGTGATGTTCGTGCAGTTGTAGCTGGAGGAAAGCCAGAAGCTGAGCAAGCTTCTCCATGGGCTGTATTCAGACATTCAGTGATATGTACGTAAGAAGTACGAGGAGTCCACCCCAGGTGATGGTGGGAATGGGTAGCAGCAGAAGAGTTGAATGGAGAAGGATAGCAACAGCCACGGTGGGTACTTGGATGCAGCGACACGAGCAACCTATGCCAAAGAGAACCGATGCTTCCATTGTCATGTGCTGGGCCATAAGAAGGAAGATTGCCCACATTACCAAAAGCTTTGAGTAGGAGGAGCTGCGTCAAGTGGTTCACCTATAGCTTCAACTCCTATAGGGACAACCTTAGTGAGGAGCTTGAAGATCAGCAAAAGGGGAGCCTCGTCAGGTTCCCAATAATAGTTCTATGGACAGACTGGTCGTCAGAAGCTCCTTATCCTGGCAGATTCAAAGCAGTTCTGAGCACATCATCTCCACCAAAGCAGCTAAGAATGCCCAGTTGCCTCTCACGTCGATGGATTCTATTGCCTTGAATGCCGCATTTTCGGGTAAGTAGATGGAGAGCAACATCGAGGTCTCTTCAGCCACTCTGAAGATCTCAGGGTGGGTAGATTGCCGCCACATGTTGGGATAGGTTCCCTCTCCCTCTCCCTTTCACCGGCAGAACCGTAGCTGGTCATGCTCTATACTCCTTCATGGATGGATACAGTGGGTACAACCAGGTTCGTGTGCGAGAGCAAGGTCAGCTAAAGACTACCTTCGTCACCCAATGGGAGACCTATGCTGACTGGATGATGCCCTTTGGTCTGTGCAATGCACCGGCAACGTTTCAACATCTTGTCACCAAACTCTTTCAGAAGAACATCGAAAAGTTTCTTGAGGTATTCTTGGATGACTTCTCGGTGTTCAATGGTAAGAATGCTTCTCACCTCGAACCTGTTGTTCAAACTGATCACATCAGTAAGTTGAGGTAAGTTGAGGTGGGTTTTTGATAAGTGCAGAGAAGCTAGGTTGTGCTTAAATCCTGACAAATGCTTCTTCCTCGCCTTGCGAGGGGTTCTCCTTGGCCACATTGTCTCGGGCTGAGGGAATGACCACGGACCCAACGAAGGTGGAAGTGATATTGACCTTGCCTATTCCTCGCAAGTCCTTTTTGGGACATGTGGGTTATTATAGAAGATTCATCAAGTTCTATGCCGACATAGCGGTGGCACTGACGAAACTCCTTTGCCAAGAGCAGTCCTTCAACTGGTCCACACCTCAACAATTGGTGGTTGACAACCTCAAGGACCGTCTAGTAAAGGCACCCATCTTGCGGCAAACTCAATGGGATGTCGTTTTCCATGTGCATGTAGATGCAAGTGGGCTAGTGATTGGCGCGACATTGGCCCAACCAGATGAAGAGCACAAACTCTGAATGGAAGCAGAAGAAGGAGCTTCCAGGAGGGACCTTGGTGAGTCAGGAGTCCAGCCGACCCAACAGGTGTCGTGCCCAGTAGCTCACACCTTATCTAGCAGGATTGCATTACTTGAGGATGCCTTGCAGCAGTTATTAGTGCAACAGTTACAGGCAAATGCAGGGCAGTATGAACTTAGAAGAGTGATACACAGTATGTCTGCCAGACCTTCTCGAGATGAGAAAGGAAAGGCTCCAATGGAACCGGAGTCTAGTATCCATACGGTCAAGCCTCGAAAGGCTAAAGTACTTAATATTGCCAATTATAGGCCGGAAAAGTATTCTGGTCGGACGAATGACCGTAGTTCTGATGTCATTGAGACCTGGTTACACAAATGGGACGAGGGGTTCACCATTTGTGAAATCAGAAATGATATCAAGAAGATCTGCGAGGCCACCCACATGTTTAGTGAGGCAGCGGATCGGTGGTGGATTAAACAATAAAAAGATGGTATTGCATCCACTACCTGGGAAGGGTTTAAAAGGGAATTCAGAAAACACTTCTTACCTACTGACGAAGCATCCCAAGCTTGGAATCAGTATAGAAACCTTCGTCAGAGAAATTTGTCAGTGGCAGAATACACTGATAAGTTTCGAGAGAGCGTAATGAAGGTTGATGCACCCCTACCTCAATCAATCCAAGTGAAAGATTTCATATTTGGATTGAATGATCGGATTAAAATGGAAGTTCGGGCTAAGTATGCGAACACGTTGGATGATGCAATAGCCGTAGCCCTGAACTATGAAGATGCCAAGGGCAGCAGGCCAAGTGGGTTTGCACAGGTCGGAACCTAGTATGGGTACCAGAAGAAATCTGGGTTTAAGAAGAAGTGGATTAGTAAAGGGAGTGGTGCTCAGCCGAGTGGTCAAGCCAAGCAGGCGAAACCAGCTGAAACTCCTAAATCAAGTACCACCATTGGAGTGAAGAGGAAAGTAACACCAATGGCAGCCCGGGCTTGGTCTAAGTCTCCCTTAAACCTAGAGCAAAGAGAAGCCTTCAGCCTCATCAGTGGAAGGATTGTCCACGAAATAAGGATCGTCGGATGGCTGAGATGGTAGTCTCAGAATGCGACGTGGAAATGGAGGGAAGTCCCAGAGTGGAACAGATGCAGATTTAGCTAGCGGGATCTTCTCAGAGATCAGTACCTTGTTTGTTATGTGTGTCTGTTGCTAAGCTAGTAACGAGTGCACCTAATAACATCCTATCTAAGCCCGCAGCAACGGGGTATACAGCCATTAATGATACGGAGTTAATTAAGATGAAAGGGCAAGTGGCCAATCATGATGTCATTGTGTTATTTGACTCGGCGTCAATGCACAATATGATTAACTCCAAGCTCGTGAAGAGGCTGAAGTTAAAGACTAGTCCATCTGACTATGCGTATACAGTCAGGATGGCAGATGGAAGTTCAACTGGAGTATGGGACCAAAGGGTTACTCAGTTGGAGCTTCGTATTCAGGACTATGCTGAGAAGCTTGATTTTGAAATAACTAAGCTTGCTCATGCAGATATACTGGAAGAATACCTCAAGTTGGGGCAGATTCAACCAAGTTTCTCACCTTTTGCTTCGCCAGTGATATTAAAGAAGAAAAAGGATAATACATTTCGCCTCTGTATAGATTACAGAGCATTGAATAATATCACTACTAAGCACAGGTATCCGATGGCTTGGATTGATGATTTGCTAGATGCATTACATGGAGCCGTGATTTTCAACAAGATAGATCTTAAGTGTGGCTACCATCAGATCCGGATTAGAGCCGAGGATGTGCATAAAACCGCTTGCAGAAGCAGGTTTGGTCATTATGAGTTTTTGGTAATGCCCTTCGGACTTACCAATGCTCCAGCTACATTCGTCATGCTTATGAATGATTTACTACGTCCGTATATTGAAAAGTTTATAGTACATTTTATTGATGATATTTTGGTATTCAGTAAAAGTATTACTGAGCATCGTAAACACTTAAGAATAGTGTTCAGTACTTTAAGGAAAGCCAGTCTTTATGTAAATAAAAAGAAAACTATACTGTGTATGGTTAGGCTTGAATATTTGGGATTCATAATTACTCCAGAGGGGGTAGAAATGGATCCAAAGAAAGTGGTTGCGATACCGACTTGACCAATCCCTCAGAGTCTGACTGCTTTGCGATCATTCTTGGGATTTGTCCAATTTTATAGAATGCATATCAAAGGATATTCCGAAATAGTATCGCCATTGACTGATCTGACCTCAGATAAAGTACCTTTTATATGGAGACAGAATCAATAAGAAAGTTTTAATACCATAAAACAAGCTGTGATCACAGGACTGGCGTTAAAAATAGTTGATCCCCGGAAACCGTTGTTCCTAGAAACCGATGCAAGTGGCATTGCGGTAGGAGCAGTTCTCCTTCAAGAGGGAAGGCCAGTAGCCTTTGAAAGCAAGAAGCTTTCTTCCTCTCAAAGGAATTGGCCAACTCATGAATTGGAGTTGTATGTTGTTATCTATGCTTTGAAAACATGGAGGCATTATTTGTATGGTTCAGAGTTTTATGTGGATGTGGATCATGATACTCTGAAACATTTCTGTAAACAGCCTGACTTGAGGGGCCGCCAAGCTAGGTGGGCAGAGCTCATGCAGGAGTTTAATTTGACAATTCGGTACCGAAGAGGGAAGGATAATAAGGTTGCTGATGCGTTGTCTCGCATTATGCACAATATGAGTTTTACGGTATTAGAGAGTGCTCTAATGACCGAGATTAGAGAAACTCAAAAGGTGGATGAGTTTGTCCAGAGTCTATGGCCTAAGGCTCATGTGTTAAAACCCGGGGAAAACGAAAAGGATGACCTGGCATCTAGAAAAGGCCAAACTTATGCAAGATATACCATGAGGGATGGTATGCTGAAAAGAAATTGCAAGGTAGCAGTACCTAGTCAGAATGATCTCAAGCAGAGAGTCATTCAACAGTGCCATGATAGCCCATGTGCGGGACATCCAGGAGTTGAGAAGACATATGATCTCGTGAAACGAGATTTCTTTTGGCGAAAGATGAAAAAGCATATTCATGAATATGTGACACGGTGTTTTTCGTGTCAGGTAAGCAAGGCCTTTCGGGTGAAGCCACCCGGACTTTTACAGCCCTTGGAGATACCACTAAGTAAGTGAGAGAGCATTTCCATGGACTTTATTGTAGGGCTACCTACGACACAAGGTGGTTATGATTCTATTCTTGTGGTGGTTGACCTTCTAACCAAGATGGCTCACTTCATTCTGACTAGAGAGTCTGTTAGTGCCCCGCAAGTGGTGGATTTGTTTATTAGACATATATTTTGTCTGCATGGATTGCCTAGATCCATAGTGTCAGACAAAGATGTCAGATTTGCCGGTCATTTTTGGACAGCGGTATTTGAGACACTAAGGACTGAGTTGAGAATGAGTAGTGGGGATCATCCTGAAACGGATGGTCAGAGGAAGAAAGTCAACCAGATTTTAGAGGATATGCTGAGGGCATATGTGTCATTGAGGCAACATACGTGGGACAAGTGGTTGCCATTGTTAGAGTTTGCCTATAATGATAGAAAACATTCCTCTGCGGAGTTTAGTCCGTTTGAATTGAATTATGGTTATAGACCAGCAAATCCAACTACAGTTGGAGTACCTCAGAGAGTGCCTAGTGCCGCGAACTTTGTGGTTCAGATGCGGGAGATGCTAGCACTTGCGAGAGCTAATATCCGCCAGGCTATGGATAGAGCCAAGGCGTATGCAGATGAAAACCGGTCTATAAGAGAATTTAAGAAAGGAGAAAAAGTTTTTCTCAGAGTTCCTTCGCACTCGAAGTCATTAACTTCAAGAGAGTGTGCTAAGTTATCACCTCGATACTGTGGGCCGTGGTTAATTCTAAAGAGAATAGGCAAGGTAGCCTATAAATTAGAATTGCCACAGGGTTGCAAGGTGCAACCAGTGTTTCATGTTTCTCGTTTAAAGAAATTTTTGCATACTGGTGACTCACTAATCGAAGGTGTGGTTTTGTTTCAGGAGATAGAGGATAATGCAAGGCGCAAACCAACAAGAATCCTGGACCGAGGAATAATGCAAGTGCGCAATCGGAAGATACCCACGGTGTTGGTTGCATGGCATGGTCAGCCTCTATCAGAAGCTACCTGGCAATCCGTATACCGGTTGCGGAGAGTGTTCCCAGACTTTATCATTGAGGACGCTGATGTCTAAAGAGGGAAGGAATGTTACGCTCTTGCCGAGGTAGCATGACCTCGGAAGAATCATTCGACATTTCTCTTAAAAGATCTATGTTTGTAATATATCTGTTTGCGCTTCATGTAAATATCGAGAGGGAATTAATGTGAAGGTCCTAGGTGAGGGCTGATAGCACCAGACTAGGTGGATCTAAGGCTAAGGGCCAGATGCAAGAAATGTGCCTAGGGGCAATTGGAATTAGAGTATCCCAAGAGAGGGGTGAAAAGATGCATTAGGAAGGCCCTATGATGATGACATGTGTCATCTAGATCCATCTAGGGAGATGGGGCCTATTGGAGTTAGTGAGAGAAGGAGAAGGAACTTTTAGGTGATTTTTGATTTTGATTTCTCTGTGAGCTCTCACGCTTCAACAGGAATTGGCTGGGTGGAATTAAGTTGGTGCTACTCCCGTGATCTGCAGTAGTAGATTAGGAAATGTACGTAACAGTTTACCTCTGGGTCACCCCTATTCACCCTTTGTTCACTCCATGTTCACCTCATGTTCACTCCTATGCTCACCCATATGTTCATCCTTATTTACTCCATGTTCATCCCATGTTTACTCCTAGTTCACCCATGTTACTCCTCTGTCACCCCTGTTCACATCATGTTTGCCTCATGTTCACCCCTATGCTCACCCCTAAGTTCATCCCCAGTTCACCTATGTTCATCTCTGGGTCACCCCTGTTCACCCTATGTTCACCCCTGTTCACCTCATGTTCATCTCATGTTCACCCCTATGCTTACCCATATGTTCACCTCATGTTCACTCCTAGTTCACCCATGTTCACTCCTCTGTCACCCCTGTTCACCTCATGTTCACCTCATGTTCACCCCTATGCTCACCCCCATGTTCACTCCTATTCACCTCATGTTCATCCCTATGCTCACTCCTATGTTCATACCCAGTTCATCCATGTTCACCTCAGGGTCACCCATGCTCACCCCTATGTTCACTCCATGTTCACTTCATGTTCACTCCTAGTTCACCCATGTTCACTTGTCACCCTTATTCACCTTAGCTTCACCTCATGTTCACCCTATGCTCAGTACTATGTTCATCCCCAGTCCACCCATGTTCACCTCTTGGTCACCCCTATTCATCCTATGCTCACCCATGTGTTCACCCATGTTCAGCTGTGGGTCATCCCCAGCATGGATGTTTTATCAAAGATATATTTATATATTAATAGAAAATCATGGATGTGTTCACCTCATGTTCATCCCTATGCTCATCGCCAAGTTCACCCATGTTCACCTCTGGGTCACCCCTGTTTACCCTATGTTCACCCATGTTCACCTAATGTTCACCTCATGTTCACCCCTATTCACCCTATGTTCACCCATGTTCACCCCATGTTTACCTCATGTTCATCCCTATGCTCACCCTATGTTCATCCTCAGTCCACCCATGTTCACCTTTGGTTCACCCCTGTTCACCCTATGTTCACCCTATGTTCACCTCTTGTTCATCCCTGTTTCACCCCAGTTCACCCCATGTTCACCTCATGTTCACCCCTATGCTCACCCATATGTTCACCCCATGTTCACTCCTATGTCATCTGTTTGAAACCTTCTTTTGAATTTCTTAGATAGTAGTGCCTCTGTGGCTCTTTCCTCTACAAGAAGGTCAAGGTATTATTCTGAAGCCTCATCGGTTAGGCCCATCGGAAACCAGGCGTCTTTGGTTTCATTTGATTGATCGCCTCCAGCACAACATGCTACGTCGAAGAGTTGAAGGAACCTGACGGCATCTCCTCGTCCATTGTACTTTGGCCTTTCTAATTTGCCAAAGTGTCGTTTGCCATTGTTGTTGTTGTTTTGATTGTGTTGTTGACCAAACTAATCTGCAGGATGTAGATCGTCATTATCAATTTCTTCTTCAACCCTTAGGTCCTCCACGTTGCTTGTCGATGGTGAGAGGTTGAATTCTTAGAGAGCATCAAGGGCTGAAGAAATCTCGTGAAAATATGCAAGTGCTAGTCTTTTTCCAGATGTGAGGTGCATACACAATGCTTAATTGTATCTTGCAAGTGAGTGCATTTGACTTTGGAATCCGCAATTGATTTTGATCTTCGTAGCCCAAAAATGGCAAAAAATATGCAATGGACGGGTCAAAATCAGTGCCTACATAATGGCGACTACCGAAATTGAAAACGATGGTAATAAGACTTGAAAATTAACTTTTGACATTGGACTTTGTTTGCATGAATCTTTGGGTGGCGATTTGGCTTTCAAACGGCCAAGATTCATACGAGCCCCCAAAGAAGGGTAAAATTGTCAGGGCAGTCAGATATTCATTAGTGTAGTAGGGACTGTCATGTTAAGAATGTGCTAGGATTGTCCCACATGAGTGGGGGAACATGTCGATGAAGATGGATCGTCAATCGGAGATTACGGTGGAGACTTAATTTCATCCGTGTTCACCTCATGTTCACCCCTAGTTCACCCATGTTCACTCCTCTGTCACCCATGTTCACCTCATGTTCACCTGATGTTCACCCCTATGCTCATCCCTATGTTCATGCCCAGTTCACCCATGTTCACCTATTGGTCATCCCTGTTCACCTTTGGGTCACCCATGTTCACCTCTGTTTCACCCCTAGCTCACTCCATGTTCACCCCATGTTCACTCCTAGTTCACCCATGTTCACACCTCTGTCACCCCTCTTCACCTCATGCTTACCTCATGTTCACCCCTATGCTCACCCCTATGTTCATCCCAGTTTACCCATGTTCACCTCTCTATCACCTCTTTGTCACACTTGTTCACCCTATGTTCACCCCTTTGTTTCCCATGTTCACCCCTAGGGCAAACCTATGACACTCTTTGTCACTCAATACACCTATGTCACTCTTTGGTCCACCCTTTGTGTTCACCCTTGTTTTCTCCTTGTTCATGCCTGGGTCCTTTCTTGGTCACTCCTCATACATGTGGCTAATTCTAGCCATCCCTTGCTTTTTGATACCATTTGTACCTTTGCTTTTTGGCCACCACTTGGCACTCCTCTTGGAGCACTTCATGATCACCTTCTCACCTTCTCTTTCTAATGAGGGGGACAATACCATCTTGCTTTTTCTTTCTCTTGTCCCCATCTTCTCTAGCTCTTTTTAAAGCTCCCTCGCCAAATTCAAGGGTGCCTCGTGGCTTTCTCTCACCCTTGCTATTTATAGCTCTGGTGGCCAAATTCCATTCCTTTGGGCGAGCTTTCTCTCACCCTTGCTATTTATAGCTCTCTTGGTCAAATTCCACCTCTTTGGGTGAATTTTGGCTTTTCTCCCACCGCTTTTTGCCCCATAGGTGCTTTTTTCAGCATTCCTTCCCCAATTCAGCACCCTTAGGTGCTACCTTGCTTCACCACACCTCTCTGCCAGCCCGGGGGTTCATGCTTGTGCCAGTCCACCTCCAAGTAGTGCCTCTCAATGCCATCTGTCCTTTTGCCTCGCCGTCTTTGCTAGCTGCCTCTCCACCTCCAAGCACGCCATCTCCTCGCCACCTTCTGCTAGTTGCCTCTCCACCTCTAAGCACGTCATCTCCTTGCCACCTTTTGCTTGCTGCCTCCACCTCCAAGTATGCCATTTGCCACTTCTCCTCGCCATCTTCTTGTGGTTGAGCATCTCCCCTACTTGCGTCATCACTTCCTCTTGCCTCGCCATCTCCTCCTGGTGCTAGCTCATCCCCACTTCACTATCTTCTCCCCCTCCTCTTCTTCGCCATCTTCTCCCTGCTGACTGTTGGATGTACCTCTCTTCCTTGACTTGCTGTGCCAGCCTTGCCATCTACCCCCTGACAAGCGCTGCCCCATTTGCTCCATCATCTGTGCCATCTCTGCCTACGCCATCTGCTCCATCATCTGAGCCATCTTTGACTCCTAACCTCGCCATCTCTTCCCTGTTGCAACTATTTGGCTGGGCCATCTGCTCCATCACCTCGCCATCACGTCTCACTGCTTCGTCATCAGCTCCCCCTCTGTCTCACCACTGCCTCGCCATCAGGTCTCACTGCTTCGCCATCAGCTCCCCTCTAGCTATCACTTGCTTCTTGCTTCGTCATCAGCTCCCCCTCTACCTCACCACTGCCTCACCATCAGGTCTCAATGCTTTGCCATGAGCTCCCACTCTAGCTATCACCTCCTACTTGCTTCATGATCAGCTCCTTTTCCTTCTTTAGTCTCTGTTGCATCCGTCTCTGTCACCTCTCCCTCTCCCGTCTCCACTCCCACTCTTTCTACACCCACATCTCCAGGACATGTTTATGAGACATCTCCTCTTGGGCTAGCCTCTGGAGCTTTGTCATCCATTTCTCATACGGGAGTTACCGTTCCATCTGTTCCCTTCAAGGCAGAATTCGATTTCCCCGATGATGTTCTTCTGGTCACTCCTTTGCCCTCCTCAGGTCTCACGCATGGCATGACATCACCACTTACCTCCCCCGCAGTCATGACCGTCCCTGCCCCAATCATCACATCAGTGTCAGTAGGCTACACAGCTACACACATTGCCCCCACAGCGCAAGATGGTCAATCGTCGATAGTTATGGCAGCAAGGACCTCTGCCTTGGGATCTAATGCTGGAGAGGCATCGGAGCGACACAGGCTACTAAACTTAAATCTTACTCTTGGAACCACTGATGACGTGAGGACACCACCTCGAGTGTCTCGGCGACTGACACCTGATCAAACTGTGGAGGTTGCTGAACATGACTCGCTTGAAACTCGACATGGTGAAGTTTATTTTGCTCGGGGTGAGTCACCATTTCAAGCTGAGTGTCCTCCACCGCCTCGTAATGATATGTTAGATATATACTTCGCATCCTCCTCAGGAGAGCTCTTCATCCATGAGGCACAGATAGAGGAACAAAGCTAGGATCACAAACGGCTTCTGTATGCACTAAAATAGAAGCGGTCTCCTGTTTGCATGGAGGAAGAGGACCTAGATCAAATTTTCACACTTCCCTTGCAAGAGACGCTCACTTGCAACAAGAAAGCGTCCTGAGCTCTGAGTTGTTATCTAGACATTGACACACTCGCTCCGGTGACAGCTCTCGAGGACCTAGGAGAGAAAGGAATGAAAGCAACTTTTAAGGAATATGGCGAACTCATCGACATGACTGACTGCATGACCTATCGGGACAGGTATGCATGGGCCAAAAGATCGCTTCACATGGCTCAGCGCATCATAGATGATAGCTTCGTTCAGATGGGTGTCTCCCTCTTCAATACTACGGGTCAGGTTTGCAAGCTACTGTCACAGAAGCAACACCTCCGCTTTGAACATGAAAAGAAGGTAGCAAACATGCGTAAATTGTGGGATACAACAGTATAGGTGAAAGAAGCGGAGTGGGGAACAACTCTACAGGCAAGGGAGGCTGAGTGGAAAGCTCAGCAGGATGAGCTTCAATAGTGTCTTGGGGCGAAGGAGACAAAGTGGGCAGCCAACAAGAAGGCTTTGGAGGACAGTCATTCAGCCCAGCAGGCTGAGATCCCAAGGGAGCTTGCAGCCCTACAAGACAGATACACCTCACTAGCAGAAGATAGCATACTGTTGGTCAATAGGTGGAGGTGTTGCAGAGTTAGATGAAGAAGACTCTTTAGGAGAAGGACCGTCTCTGAGTTTCAAATTCTAGGTTGCAGGCCGACATCCATGGGCTGCAAACTGAAAATTCTGCACTCAAATCTAAATATGATCATTACAGGTCTGGGTACCACCGATATAAAACAAATACAAAGACATCCGCAACCTCATGGACACAGTAGAAGAGGAGGCGAAGACCAAACCCGGGACATCCGCACACCCACCACACCCTCCCCCTCCCCCTCCCCCTCCCCCTCCGTGACCTTCATCCAGCAAGCAGTAGCTCCACTTCGGCATTTCTTTTTCCCAGCTCTATGCATTTGGATTCTGCGGTTCTCATGTAAATAAAGAAAATTTGGAGTTGTATGGCCATGAGCAATTTTATTTCAGTTTTGGAGTTGTATGGCCATGAGCCAGTTGTATTTCGGTTTTTGGAGTTGTATGGCCAGGAGTCAGTTTTATTTCAGTTTTGGAGTTGTAAGGCCATGAGCCATGTCTTTTTTAGTTTTAGGGACGTCATACTCAAGGTCACTTTTTTATGAACAATGTATACTTAATGTTTTCAAACACAAAATCTCAGTCATTCACCGGGACGGTGAATGATAGTGGCGGGGGTACTGTTGTACTCTGGGTCTCGTCAGTCACGGACTCCCACCAAGAGTCACACTTGGGTCACATCATGGTCACCTGAGCAGCATGACCTTGGTCACACCTAATCGCACCGTGTTTACATGTGTTCACATCTTGGTCACTCTAGAGCAACCAATACATGACTTGGACATGACTTGATAGTACATGACTCGGACATGACTTGATAGTACATGACACTTGGACATGACTTGGCAGTACATGACTTGTACAAGACTTGGATATGATGGGAACAGTACATGACTGAGGAGTACCAAACCTCAACCTTGATCGACCATGGTCAAAGTTGATCAGAGTGAAGTACTGGTGCACTGGACTGTAGCAGTTAAGAGAGTGCACAGGTGCACAGGTGGTACACCTGTTGGGTGCACATGGGAAGCCATCCAACAGTTTAGAGGTATAGGTGGTGCACCAACCCTCACAAGCACCTAGTGTCAGGAGCACATGAAATAGACAGGAGTACACATGGAGCACTGGATTTACTGACTCAAAACAGGCTGGAGAGTTGCGCAAGCCATCAAGGACGAAGCTGCCGACAAAGGGCGGAACGGCTAAGGATGCAAAAAGACATCCAGTAGGAATAAGAGAAGGAGATTTCTAATTAAGGGGAGCAGAGGATGAGAATGTGGAGAGGGGAAAACAGGAGGAAGGGGGAGGACATTCTAGCAGAGGCGGAGAGCGTGAGTGAGAGAGAGAGGCTGGAGTCAAGAGCTCACCTCGTGTGTATCTTCTCCTGGTGTTTGAGTCATCTAGTGTAGCTCTCATGAGTGTATGATTCATTCCTTCTAATGAACTATGCTTCTTTCCAATCTCTGCTCGCTCTTCTAAGATCTCTTCCTGTTGTATTCTCCCCTCCCCCCCCTCTCCCTTCACCTGGTATAACGGACCCTGTGTCATGTGGTATGTCCAGGGTTGGCTTTTGTGACTTTGTCTTGCCTTGGTCTTCTTCTTGCTCACCTCTCTCCTGCACTTGAACCGTTCGCACATCGTCGACACCATCGACTGGTACTCACCATCCGTGACACCCGTGGCACGTCGTGCTTGCTTCTTGCACCAGTGGCTCTGGGCCTCCGGTAATACTTCCGGAAGTGTTAGGAACCCCCCCCTCCCCCAAACAAAGATTTCGACGAGATAGCTTGCCAAGCACGGCCGGATCGGCGGGTTACCACATTAAGGTGCTAGGTCGACGGTATAGCAGTCGAGGGATAGCTCTCTAACCACATGATCAACATTCTGACAAATCATAATTATGGTTGGTGGGTTAGGTTTTTGAAAGGTGTCAGTCGAGGGGATAGGGGCCTATCCCTCGAGGCGGCGGGTTGGGGGACTATCCCTCCAGAAAATTGGGATAGCAAACTGTCTCTGTTCACGCAGTTGTTGACGTTTAGATGAGGATTTCTGGTGGTTTTAGAGTCTTTGTTCCAGCATTGAGTATTCTACACTACCTAAACTACCTCTACAAAGCAAAAAGCAACTTTTGGAATACAAATGAGAGATTTCTTCAATATGTGATTGTCAACTCTCAAGAACATAGTCATTCTCAATCCCATTGTAATCACAAAATCGTGTATGGAGGCTCAACTTGCATGTTGCTTCTTCCCGACTCCCCTTGCTGCTCCCTTTGAACCCCTCCCTGTCTCCCTCCCCACCCCTCTCTCCTCCCTCACTTCAGCCCCCTCCCTGCCTCCCCTCTCCGTCCACCCTTACCCCCCTCCTTGCCTCCCTACCCCTGCCCCTTCAGCCACTTCCCCCCGCCCTACACCCCCGCCCCTTCTGCCCCCCTTCCTCTGCCCTCCACCCCCGCCCCCACCTTGCACCCTCAGCCCCCTCCCCTACCATCCACCCTTGCCCCCTTCCCCTGTGCCCTCGGCCTCTACCCCCGCCCCCTCATCCCCTACCCCCGCCTTCCTCCCCTGCCTCTCCCAGCCCCTCTTCAGCCCCTTCCTTCAGCCTCTGCCTCACTCCTCCCCTTCTCCCTCAGCCCCTCCCTCTGCCTCACTCCTCCCCTCAGCCCCTCTCCTTCAGTCCTCCGCCTCTCTCCTTCCCTCTCCCTCAGCCCCTCTCTTGTCAGCCCTCCCCCGTCCCTTTCTTTCTCCTAGCCTCTTCTAGCCTCTCCCTGTGCCTTCACCCTCTTCTCTATCCTTACAGCTTTTTAAGTCGGTCATAGCTAAACAATGTTCGAGTCGGCCTTTCCACCCCGATTGATGATGGCTTTGCCTTCCGCTAATCGTCGCCCGCATTCATTGGCCGTGAAAACCATCACATTCTCAAAAGATGAGTTGCAGTAGCTCAGAAAAGACACAGAGCAGGAGAGCTCAACATCGCTCTTTGCTCATATCCATGGGTCCCATCCTTTCGAGTTATAGGCTAGGGACTGGATGCTTGCCGCTTTACTTGGAGACCTCGCAGGGCACCTCACAGATGTTCGTTTGCTTGATTGAGGTTTCTTTCAGGTTGTTTTTTATTCCTCGGATGCAGCAGGTACAGTGCTTCAGGCCAATCCTTTGGCATTGAGCTCCAAGAGGATTTTATTGACACCTTTCTCGTTGGGTTTTGACCCTGTGGAGAAAAACGGTTGGACGTTTTCACTCTTCATCAGATTACCCGGCCTCACTCAGGTGTACCATCGACTCTTATCCTCCATTGGAGCCGCTTTCAGGATGGTCACCGAGATCCCCTCCCTTCTTGGGATGCCTTCTTTGGTAGTAGAGGCAGTCGGGTCGGACGGGGTACCACGTGTTAGGGTCGTTGTCTCTACCCGTAACATTACAGATGACCACATCATGCTCCAGCATCCAGATGATTCATTCTTCAGGCAGAGAGTCGAGATCGCTGAGAGATAGGATCAGTGTAGGATTTGCAGGACCTCTGGGCACTTTGCCAGAGATTGCCTAAGGAAGAGAAAAAAGAAAAGGCCTAAAAGATCCTCGGGTGTAGCGCCTCACAGCACCACCTCGACTGGACCTACTTCACGATCTACTGCACATCCTACCACTTCTCATGTTGCTGGACCTTCCATCTCTTGCCAAGGAATGTCGGCTACAGCCTCTCATCCCGGACCTTCGTTTATAGCACGAACGGGACCTTCAACACGTCCTGTTCCAGTTGTCGCTCGTTGGTTCCCAATTAGATTTGTTGAGTTTGTAGGTGACTGATGGCGCCACGGACCCTCCCTTATAGGCAGGAGATATTCCTGTCCTAGTTCCTTGTTTGATGACGTTGCTCCTGTCCCTTCAGATATTCATGTGAAGGAGCTTTCTCCTATGGAGCAAGCCGTTGCTGAAACACGTGTCTTACTCTAGGCTAATGCTACTCTTTTGGCCGAGCTCCATCAGCAGCCCCATTTCTCTCTTGCTCCTACTTCTTCACCTCTTGACAAAGGCAAGGGGATTATTGCTTCTACTCCTTCATCTGGAGGGATCCTCCACACACTTACACCAGGAGCATCTTGTTCATATCACCGTGGATAGAGCACCTGCAGTAGAGTTTGAGTTAGAGGAGGAGTTTGTACCCTTTACCCTTGGGGAGCACCTTGTTCAGATTACTGTGGATAGAGCTTCCCCTTCTGCAGGTGTGGGAGTGCTTTCCCAGCTAATTTCCCAGATCCTCATCCACCTTGGGCACCAGCCGAGGTACTTGCATTTATGTTTCTTCTTTGGTGCTACCCTTGGTGTTGGAAATGGGATCATAGTTCCCTCTAGAGCTTAGTGGATCATTCTTTTGATTGGTGGGCATAAGGTTGGTTTCTTAAACCTTTATGTCCCTAATTCAAGAGGGGACCGTGTCCTTCTATGGAAGGAGCTGTTTTCTTGGTCATGCATTGCAGAGTCTTGGATCATTGGGGGTGATTTCAACATGGTTGAAATGCCCACAGACAAAAGAGGAGGTAGGGAAGGTGGTATTCACTCCCTAGAGAAAGCAGCCTCGGATGCCTTTCTTCTTCGGTATAGTGGTAGAGATGCTTGGCATGATGATGCTTTCCACACTCAGCCACAGTCACTCCTGTTTTCTTGGTCGAACAAGAGATTGTAGATGCCTATCCTTGCACGGATTGATAGATTTTATGTGGATGATTAGGCTCTGGACAGAGCTGGTACAGTATGTCAAACACTCTGATCTAGTTCTCTACTTCGATCATGGGAGCAGCACCATGAATCACCTCCTAGCCATATCTCGCTGAGGCTGACAAGCAGACAGAGATCTTCATTCAAAAATCAACGTGAATAATTTCCTTCTCTTCTCTCTCTAGCCTCAACAAGCCCCAATTCCCTAGATAGATCTAGATGCCACATGTCATCCATATAGGGCCTTCCTAATGCAACATTTCACCCCTCTCTTGGGATGCATTAAATTCTTTGCCCCTAGGCACAACCTTTGCATTAGGCCCTTGGCCTTAGATCTACCTAGTCTGGTGCTATCAGCCGTCAAGTAGGATCTTGACATTAAATCCCTCCCGATCATTTACATGAAGCGCAAACACATATATTACAGAGATAGATCCTTTAAGAAAAATGTCGACTGATTCTTCCGAGGTCATGCTACCTCGACTAGAGTGTAACAATCCTTCCCTCTTCAGACATCAGCATCCTCGATGATAAAATCTGGGAACACTCTCCGCAACTGATATACGGATTCCCAGGTAGCTTCGGATAGAGGCTAACCATGCCATGCAACCAACACTGTTGGGTATCTTCCGATTTCGTATTTGCATTGTTCCTCGGTCCAGGATTCTTGTTGGTTTGCGCCTTGCAATATCCTCTATCTCCTGAAACAAAACCACACCTTCGATTAGTGAGTCACCTGTATGTAAAAATTCTTTAAGCGTGAAACATGAAAAACCGGGTGCACCTTACACCCCTGTGGCAATTCTAATTTATAGGCTACACTACCTATTCTCTTTAGAATTAACCACGGCCCACAGTATCGAGGTGATAACTTAGCACACTCTCCTGAAGTCAACGACTTCGAGTGCGAAGGAACTCTGAGAAAAAAATTTTCTCCTTCCTTAAATACTCTTATAGACCGGTTTTCATCCGCATACACCT
The DNA here is from genome assembly GCF_047967505.1 of Dipteris shenzhenensis. Classification (NCBI taxonomy): domain Eukaryota; kingdom Viridiplantae; phylum Streptophyta; class Polypodiopsida; order Gleicheniales; family Dipteridaceae; genus Dipteris; species Dipteris shenzhenensis. The sequence goes on along the minus strand of NC_141627.1, from coordinate 10,669,836 downwards.
TGGCTCTATCCATAGCCTGGCGGATATTAGCTCTCGCAAATGCTAGCATCTCCCACATCTGAACTACAAAGTTCGCGGCACTTGGCACTTTCTGAGGTACTCCAACTATAGTTGGATTGGCTGGTCTATAACCATAGTTCAGCTCAAACGGACTGAACCCGGTAGAGGAATGTTTTCTATCATTGTAGGCAAACTCCAACAATGGCAACCACTTGTCCCACGTATGTTGCCTCAATGACACATATGCTCTCATCATATCCTCTAAAGTTTCGTTGACTCTCTCCGTCTGACCATCCGTGTCAGGATGATCCCCACTACTCATTCCCAACTCAGTCCTTAGTGTCTCAAATACCGCTGTCCAAAAATGACCGGTAAATCTGACATCTTGGTCTGACACTATGGATCTAGCCAATCCATGCAGACGAAATATATGTTTAATGAACAAATCCGCCACTTGCGGGGCACTAACAGACTCTCTAGTCGGAATGAAGTGAGCCATCTTGGTTAGACAATCAACCACCACAAGGATAGAATCATACCCTCCTTGTGTCGTAGGCAGCCCTACAATAAAGTCCATGGAAATGCTCTCCCACTTACTTAGTGGTATTTCCAAGGGCTGTAAAAGTCCGGGTGGCTTCACCCGCTCGCCCTTACTTACCTAACACGAGAAACACCGTGTCACATATTCATGAATATGCTTTTTCATCTTTGGCCAAAAGAAATCTCGCTTCACGAGATCATATGTCTTCTCGACCCCTGGATGTCCCGCACATGGGCTATCATGGCACTGTCGAATGACTCTCTGCCTGACATCATTCTGACTAGATACTACAACCTTGCCATTTCTAACTAGCATACCATCCCTTATGGTATATCTTGCATAAGTTTGGCCTTTTCTGGATGCCAGGTCATCCTTTTCACTTTCCGCGGGTTTTAACACATGAGCTTTAGGCCATAAGCTCTGGACAAGCTCGTCCACTTTTTGAGTTTCTCTAATCTCGATCATTAGAGTACTCTCTAATACCGTGAAATTCAGGTTGTGCATAATGCGAGACAACGCATCAGCAACCTTGTTGTCTTTTCCTCTTCAGTACCGAATCGTTAAATTAAACTCCTGCATGAGCTCTGCCCACCTAGCTTGGCGGCCCCTCAAGTCAGGCTGTTTACAAAAATGTTTCAGAGTATCATGATCCACATCCACATAAAACTCTGAACCATACAAATAATGCCTCCATGTTTTCAAAGCATGGATAACAGCATACAACTCCAATTCATGAGTTGGCCAATTCCTTTGAGAGGGAGAAAGCTTCTTGCTTTCAAAGGCTACTGGCCTTCCCTCTTGAAGGAGAACTGCTCCTACCGCAATGCCACTTGCATCGGTTTCTAGAAACAACGGTTTCTGGGGATCAACTATTTTTAACACCGGTTCTGAGACCACAGCTTGTTTTATGGTGTTAAAACTTTCTTGTTGATTCTGTCCCCATATAAAAGGTACTTTATCTGAGGTCAGATCAGTCAATGGCGATACTATTCCAGAATATCCTTTGATATGCCTTCTATAAAACTAGGCAAATCCCAAGAATGATCGCAACGTGGTCAGACTCTGAGGGATTGGTCAAGTTAGTATCGCAGCCACTTTCTTCGGATTCATTTCTACCCCCTGTGCAGTAATTATGAACCCTAAATATTCAAGCCTAACCATACACAGTATAGTTTTCTTTTTATTTACATAAAGGCTGGCTTTCCTCAAAGTACTGAACACTATTCTTAAGTGTTCACGATGCTCAGTAATACTTTTATTGAATATCAGGATATCGTCAATAAAATATACTACGAACTTTCCGATATACAGACGTAGCAAATCGTTCATAAGCATGATGAAGGTCGCTGGAGCATTGGTAAGTCCGAAGGGCATTACCAAAAACTCATAATGACTAAACCTGCTTCTGAAAGCGGCTTTATGCACATCCTCGGCTCTAATCCGGATTTGATGGTAGCCACACTTAAGATCTATCTTACTAAAAATCACGGCTCCATGTAATGCATCTAGCAAATCATCAATCCGAGCCATCGGATACCTGTGCTTAACAGTGATATTATTCAATGCTCTGTAATCTATACAGAGGCGAAACGTATCATCCTTTTTCTTCTTTAATATCACTGGCGAAGCAAAAGGTGAGAAACTTGGTTGAATCTGCCCCAACTTGAGGTATTCTTCTAGTTGTCTACGCACCTCCGCCTCTTCAGTAAAACTCATTCTATAGGGAGGTCTATTTACAGGTTCTGCCCCTGGGAATCTTATGTTGAACTTTCTGCTCTGGAGGTAACCCATAAGGTAGTTCATCCCTAAAACAGTTAGAGAACTCCTCTGTTATAAGATTAGCCAACTTGGCCATCTCACCACTTTGCGTAACATCAGTGCTAGCCGAAGAATCATCAACCGGCTCTACCGATGCTGTGCAAAGGAATAAAAACTCTACTTGAGCTTTTCGGATTTCCATCACGGAAACCAACGGTCCCTGAGGTATATCTTTTTCACCTCGCAAGACATAAAGCACATCATTCATCTTGAATTGATATACGTGCTTTTTCCAATCAATGGCTGGATTCTTCTTAGAATGCCACGCCATACCCAGGGCTATATCTGCATGAGCAAGCTTGGTCATTTCAAAATCAAGCTTCTTAGCGTAGTCCTGAATCTGAAGCTCCAACTGGGTAACCCTTTGGTCCCATACTTCAGTTGAACTTCCATCTGCCATTCTGACTGTATACACATAGTCAGATGGGCTTGTCTTTAATTTCAGCCTCTTCACGAGCTCGGAGTTAATCACATTGTGAGTTGACGCCGAGTCAAACAACACAATGACATCATGATTGGCCACTTGCCCTTTCATTTTAATTAACTCCGTATCATTAAAGGCTGTATACCCCGTTGCTGCGGGCTTAGATAGGATGTTATCAGGTGCACTCGTCACTAGCTTAGCAACAGACACACATAACAAACAAGGTACTAACCTCTGAGAAGATCCCGCTAGCTGAATCTGCATCTCTTCCGCTCTGGGACTTCCCTGCATCTCCACGTCGCACTCTGAGATCACCATCTCAGCCATTCGACGATCTTTGTTACGTGGACAATCCTTCCACTGATGAGGCTGAAGGCAACCAAAACATAAGCCTTCTCTCCTCGCTTCTTCCCTTTGTTCTGGGTTCAAGGGAGACTTAGACCAAGCCCGGGCTGCCATTGGGGTTACTTTCCTCTTCACTCCAATGGTGGTACTTGGTTTAGGAGTTTCAGCTGGTCTCGCCTGCTTGGCTTGACCACTCGGCTGCGAATCACTCCCTCTACTAGCCCACTTCTTCTTAAACCCAGATTTCTTCGGATACCCATGCTGGGTTCCGACCTGTGCAAACCCACTTGGCTTGCTGCCCTTGGCATCCTCGTAGTTCAGGGCTATAGCTATTGCATCATCTAACGTGTTTGCGTACTTAGCCCAAACTTCCATTTTTATTCGATCATTCAATCCAAATATGAAATCTTTCACTTGGATTGATTGAGGCAGGGGTTCGTCAACCTTCATTACACTCTCTCGAAACTTATCAGTGTATTTTGCCACTGATAAATTTCTATGACGAAGGTTCCTATATTGATCCCAAGCTCGGGATGCTTTGTCAGGAGGTAAGAAGTGTTTCCTGAACTCTCTTTTAAACCCCTCCCAGGTAGTGGATGCTATACCATCTTTTTGTTGTTTAATCCACCATCGATCCGCTACCTCACTAAACATGTGGGTGGCCTCGCGGATCTTCTTGATGTCATTTCTGATTTCACAAATGGTGAACGCCTCATCCCATTTGTGTAACTAGGTCTCAATGACATCGGAGCTACGGTCGTTCATCCGACCAGAATACTTTTCCTGTCTGTAATTGGCAATATTTGGCACTTTAGCCTTCCTAGGCTCGACCTTATGGACACTAGACTCCGGTTCCATTGGAGCCTTTCCCTTCTCCTCTCGAGAAGGTCTAGCAGACATACTATGTATCGCTCTCCTAAGTTCGGAATGCCTTGCATTGATCTGTAATTGCTGCGCTAACAACTGTTGCAAGGCATCCTCCAACAATGCAATCCTGCTAGATAAAGTGTGAGCTACTGGGCGCGACACCTGCTGGGTCGGCCGGACTCCTGATTCCCCAGGGTCCCTCCTGGAAGCTCCTTCTTCTGCTTCCATTCTGTTCAATGGGTGTTTTGGTTTGTTTTGTTTTGTTTTGATTTGGGTTTTTTTTTTTTAATAAACACCACTAGCAGCTGTATTTACCAGCTGACACAATCCAGTGTACTAACAGTCTGACACAATTTCCTATACTGTGGAATTTCTGCAATCCCACATTCACACTGATCAGGCATTTAACATAGGCATATATCTCAGATGGCGCTTTTCCCTATACTAGGGAAATTCCTGCAAACTGACTCTGACTGAAGCACACAGGCATATGCACTGGCATAATCTATCCCTGCTACAGCATTAAAGCCTCATGCAGGCTGATCATTCACGAGATCCTGTCTACGAAAATAGAGCATCACCCGACTAAATCAAGGAGAAAAAAAAACAACATGAAACTACTGGAGGTCGAAGAGAGCTCCCTGGTCATCCACAAACAGCCACACCCCCTTTTGGTTCCATGCAATTCGAGTCCCCGAATCCTGCAGCCTCCACGTACTGCCTGCTCGCAAATAATACGACCTTTGGTTTCTTTTACTTCTGTCACAACTGCGCTCCAACCTGCTGTCTACGAATTATTTACGTGACCATGCATGGCTCTGACTAGAGCACATCGTTCGTCCAATTGATATATATGTAATTCATCGAAGGAGTCTGTCGCATGGAGGTCACGAGTAGCAGGACCCTCGTGCTCTCTATCTGCGTTTCGTCAAGTTACCTTACGGGAGCCCTCCGCTCTAGCAACAGCACAGACGCCTGCGTATGTCCCGCTCCTACGTTCTACGACCCGTTTACGTAGGCCACCGTTGGACAACTAGCGCACTGCGATGATCAGGCACTCTTACTCTCTGTCTGTCGGACTATTCGGGCTATTCGGGCCACATGGTTTCCCTGCTCACGAACTCCTGGCGTCAACGGAGAAGATGGCTAGATCCAGTGACCGTTGAAAAACGCACATGCATCATACGCCCACGCCGATCCTTGTCAACCTGCGCTCTAGCTTAGACACCTGCGTGTCCGTCAGCGCCTTACGGGACCCCCAAGCTCCAACCATGATTCAGAAGCCTCCGTCAACGTCGTCACATTGCAACATCACATGATCAGCCCGTCGATTGGTGCTCAGGTCCTTCGACCATCCCACTCTATCCTTCCATCCCCTTCGTAGCCTCGGCTCTGATACCAATTGTCAAACACTCTGATCTAGTTCTCTACTTCGATCACGGGAGCAGCACCATGAATCACCTCCCAGCCATATCTCGCTGAGGCTGACAAGTAGACAGAGATCTTCATTCAAAAATCAACGTGAATAATTTCCTTCTCTTCTCTCTCTAGCCTCAACAAGCCCCAATTCCCTAGATAGATCTAGATGCCACATGTCATCCATATAGGGCCTTCCTAATGCAACATTTCACCCCTCTCTTGGGATGCATTAAATTCTTTGCCCCTAGGCACAACTTTTGCATTACGCCCTTGGCCTTAGATCTACCTAGTCTGGTGCTATCAGCCCTCACCTAGGACCTTGACATTAAATCCCTCTCGATCATTTACATGAAGCGCAAACACATATATTACAGAGATAGATCCTTTAAGGGAAATGTCGACTGATTCTTCCGAGGTCATGCTACCTCGACTAGAGCGTAACACAGTATGCATTACACTTGGAGTGTCCACTTCAGATCACTTTCCAGTTGCTCTCTTTGTTTCAGATCCTCATGTGAAGAGTCGCTCTACCGGTATCAGGATTCTAGATGCCTTCTACGTAGAGGAGGGTCTCGCAAAGGCAGTGTTGCAGACTTGGGTATCTCACATGCATGATGGGCAGCTTTCCCCGTCAAATATAGCTGCATCCCTATCAGATATTAGTGACTTTTATCATTCAGTTGCTCGTATCAGGAGAGGTAGGATTCTCAGGCGAGAGATAGGTATCCGCCAGCAGTTGGCTGCTCTTCAGAGGGAGGAGCAGAAGAGGCCTACAGATGCTTGGGTTCAAGAGCGCCTTGCTACAGCAAGGGCTCAACAGTAGTCATTGTTGGATCAGAGAGCAAAGTATGCCTTTCATGCCAGAGAGTCATTTTGGACTCAGACGGGAGGTAGGGTCAACAAGCAATTCTTCTCAATCCTTGGTCCCAGACACAGTAAGGAGAGCGTTTCACAGTCTTTTGACTCAGACGCAGTTTTACAGACACATCCAGATGTCATCTTGCGGGTAGCCAAAGATTTCTATGCCTCCCTTCTTACAGCAGATGCTAACACACAGGCCACAGATGATGCTCGAATTGTTATTTGACAGCACTTACCTATGTTGGTGACTGGAGATATAATAGTCTCACTTGATGCACCATTCACCAACATAGAGTTTAGGACTGCTCTCTGTGCCCTTCACAAGGGCAAAAGCCCTGGTTCAAATGAGCTTATATCCTCTTTCTTTATTTCTTTTTGGGATCAGATTGGGGATCACATTACATCATCCCAACAGGGCGTTTGGGACTCCGGTGAGATGCCAGACTCACTTACTGAGGGCCTCATTCGTGTATGGTGACCAAGCATGTTTTCCTTTTGATCACAAACCTCTAGATTCCAAAGCAAGGGTTGGCATTTGCACTCCTTTGTACAATGGACAGTTTGGATGAGGTTGATTGCACATCCTCATCATGCTTCAGGCTCCCATGGAACTGGTCCTTTGTTCCACTGTGCCCAATATTGATGTGTATATGGTGACCAAGCATGTGTCTCTCTTGATCACATATCTTTGGATGCCAAGTCAAAGGCTAGCATATGGTGATCAAGCATGCGTCTCTCTTGATCACATACCTCTAGATGCCAAGTCAAAGGTTAGCACTCAAACTCCTCTCTACACTGTGGGCTAGTTGGAGTGTTTCCTAGGAGCCTCTATTGAAGCATGAGCTTCTAGGACCTTGAGCCTAGGATAACCCTTGTGATAATGAGGGTACCCAAAAGGGATTTTCTCTACGTCTTTGGGTCGATGATGGCTAAGCCACCCTTTGTTGCTGCTAGAATGACCATTGTCTACCCATAAACTCTTGCTTAAGTATTCCATGAACCTTCTGACCTTGCCCAAAGGAATTTGCGCACCAATCTCTTGATATGTCCCATAAATCTCAAGCAGCAATAGCACAACGCAATGTAGCACACGGTTTACCACTAAAGCTCTCCTTGCCAAGGATAACTTGGTTGAGCTCTAATAGAGGAGCTTCTGACATGTACAGCTTTGTTACAAGGCTATCTATTGCTTTGCTCAAGTTACCCAAACCCACTTGGCAGCCTAAGTATCTCGCCATCTGGCCTCGAGGTATTGCTAAGCCTTTGAATGCTTCCAATGGGTATTCCCAATTCCAAATAATAATTCCAAAACTATATAGCTCTAGATTCCCCCCCATATAAAGCCAAGATCGGCTCCATATAAGATCTTTCTTTGTTGTTAGCCTCATAGCTCGGAATATTTGGGTTGCACGATGTAGTCTCGTGGTCGGAGTAGTAGATTCAACATATGGCTAACCTCATCAATATCTACGGTAGTATATCAGCTATACATTGCAAGCTTCTTTGAGCAAGGCATAGAAAGAAAGAAAGAAAGCTTATTAACGTCTATAAAAGACCAAAGGGTCTATGAGACTGAAAAAAACCAGATCTAATGAAAGCTAAGGGTAGGGTCACTAAACAGGCACCCACACCCAAGATTGATGTTTGTGATGAGAAAAAAATAATACATAGTGTTGTCACTGCGAGAGAGGAACCGAAAGGGAAACACAAAGGAGAAATCCCTGCCCTACCAATCGATCACCTATTAATCTGAGTGGCTAGACTTGTGGATGTTGCTGATGGAACCAACTTCAGTGAACGACTGAGGAGAGGCAAGAGAAGCTCATCTACAAGTGGATTGGGATCTGGTAAGGGATGGCATCGAGGAAGAAAGTCAATGATAGATCGTTGCGGGAGCTTGGCCTCTCCAGGTCCATCCCTCCTCCTCTATAGTGGACATGATGTAGCCCACTATCTGACAAGTGTTATCATCACTGTAGTCATTTGTCTCCCCAAAGTCGTAGAGAGAGGATATGCTTGCAATCCTCATGTGAGTTTCCATGCTGTCGAGTCATGCTCTCTGGCTCTATGCTGCATTTGTCCCTAGCTTGGGTCACAGGATAAAAAATCCGTGATCGTGCTCTAACTAGAATGAACCGGTCCCTCATTTTCCCTCCCCGCGTGCTCTCCTCAGAGCTTGTATAAGCCAATATGTGTGTCTCTGGGCCTTGAGAAGGAAAGTGGCCATACGCCGTTGATCAAGATGTGCCAAGAACTCTCCGAGTGGGCCAAGACCGCTACATGACCATCCACGGATCTCATAGTATAGAGGGCATCTAAATGCAAAGCTCTCCTTTGCACGGTCTCTTGCATATCACATAAGTGCAGATCCATCTCTCACGTGGAATGTCCTCTGCTTGCCTTGTCTCAACTTGTAGCCCATGTGAAGATAGTAGGAACTAACCAGTGGAGATCCTCAATGCATGCGAGAGATGAATCTAGGTATAGCCCAACAATTTGGTAAACCCCTCCTCTCTTTTTTTTCAAAAAGATTACTTCATTAAGTATGAATGAAAATTGCAAGAGCAAGCTCAAGTGTGGAAGTACATCATGACATGCATGAAAGAATAAACTAGCTCAGAAAGAACTAACAAAAATCCAGGGTGGAGGTTGAAAATGCCACCTCAACCCTGAAGGAGAATCGGAGAAGAAAGGAGATCCCCTCCAAACTCTTAAAAGAACATCCCTCCTAGCAGTAGCTGCTCTCGAAGATCCCTGCATGCTGGCCCAAATGGCCATCAAAGTGTGTATAGTATCAGTCCATATACTGGCCATAGTCTGGGAAGGGTGAGCCTAGGAACTCTCCATCGCATTCGTACATATGGCCTTTCAAATATACCAAGCTGAAATACTAGCCAGAATCTCTCAAGATGTGTCTTAGAGGCATGGCCAGCTGTGAAAGGAGTGAAAGGAACATCCTGGAGGGAACATGACTGCACAATATGTCGTCGTACAAATAAGGTTGAATCTGAGCCATGTCCCTCGGAAAACACCTGAGGACCAGTAAGAGACAACCATGCAACTGATCCCTAGGTCATAAAGAAGGGTGCTCTATGAAATATGCAAAGTATCCTAGCAACACCCTTTCGGATCATCGTCGCCTATCTACACTCCCAGAGGCAATGCTGAACTGACTCAATTGATGTGTGGCATCGAGGACATGTAGGGTTAGCCCCGAACCTAGATCTCCATAGGTTCACTGCAATCCCTCTGTGAATAGAAAGCCAAAAGAAAAGAGTGATTTTTCTAAACCTGAGAGATTTCCAGAGCCTCCAAAAGATTTTCTGCACATCTGCAGAAATCTGCACATCCCAATGAGGAGCTCTGGAGGGCCTCTGACCTCTACTGCTGAGCTGGAATTTCTTGGCATTTCTGACTGTGTAATGAAAGAAGGGGATGCTCTTCTCTCGGTGCCCTTCATCAATCCACTCCCACTCCCCAGGGTCCCACTGCAAGGAACTAATGGAGGAACCACCATATAATCAGAGTCTCCAAGACCCAAGTGCCAGGAGAATGGGGTCAAGATCAAGATATCACTGTGAATCCCTACCCCACTCCATATAACCTTTAATCCAGACAAGCTAAAAGGTTTAAAAAAAAATCCTCTCAAGATCTGTAAAGTCTGCCTCCCGACAGAACATCAAAGACAAGGGCATCCTCGAGTGCATCCCGCAAGGCTATAACCTGTAGAGGAATACCCATCCTCGTGAAAGCACCCAACCAAGTGGACTTTGTGATGGGCATGTCATCTGTATCCATCCACTCCATTGGTATGGCTGCATGTATCTGTTAAATCCTGACTGCACTCCCTCTGAGGTGGCTGACTGATAAGAGTATCTGATCCTCTGGAAGTTTCCTACATCTATCTGTTGAATCCTGACTGCACTCCCTCTGAGGTGGCTGACTGATAAGAGTATATGATCCTTTGGAAGTTTCTTGAACACTTTTAGGCACCCACAGTGGAGGCAGGTCCCCTCTCCCACCTAGACCACTACATATAATGTGACACTCCTAGTGATCTACCATGCTCATCCAATATACAATCATTCCACATGATAGGCTGCCTGTCTATTTCTTCATGAGAGGAGGGTGGAGCTCTCCTAAGAGTGCCTCTGAAGTTGTCCCAAGCTATCAAAATGGCAGCCATGAGAGGAAAAGGGGGAGATATGAGATGGGCTGAAGTAAAGATCCATCTCGAGCTGTCCATCCAATCTCCCCCAAGAGGTGTACAGAACTGAATGCTGCGTAATAAAAAATCATTCCAAAGCAACTGTTGAGGCATCAATCCTCTCCCCACCATATTACAGAGCAAGGCCATACATTGCAAGTCTGGATCAATAATATTGAGACCCCCTTCCCCTGTGGGGAGAATGAGGGTCTCCCAAGCTACCCTGGCTATAGCATCTGTAGTACCAGTCCACTCCACAAAAAATTCGTGATAGGTCTCTTGATCTGAGTAATACACTCTCTAGATTGGACGAACCAGGTAGTAGCCAACAGCACCTCGTTCACAACCACTACTCTGGATGCAAGGTCAAGTCTAGCAGAACTCCAAAAAAGGAATTTCCTCCTTATGCTTTCCAACACGGGAGCGAACTACTGTGCTGGAGAGATGCCCATCTCAACCTGGCATCCTATGGAAACACCCCTCTAAATCCAAGTGAACCCAATGTCAACCCCCCAGTCTAGACTGTCCTCATCACAAATCCAAAAGCCATTGGATTTGTTCCAGTTTATATGATCCCTTGCTGCAGTGCAAAACAAATCCAAAGTTGTCATGAAAGAGGTGAGTATTTGTGCCGTGGCATCCAAAAAAACAGCTGTGTCATCTGCTAGCTCACTATCCAACAACTACTCCTGCCTCAACGGAAGCCTCAGCCCAATAATATCATCTTGAGCTCTAATATGGATGCTCATTGTTTCAGCCACAAATAAAAAGAGAAAGGGGGCTAAAGGGCATCCCTGTCGGACTGATCTGGTAATCTGAAACCTCTTTTGAGATTTGTAAGCAATGATCTTGGTAGAATCTGAGTTTAACCGGATGCTCAGTAGGCCCTAACTAGGTCCTGTATGTGTGGAGCTGCAAGAGATCCTCTTTGATGACCTTGTTCAACTCTTGACAGGTGAGTGGGATAAATGGAGCCTCAAGGCTATACTGAAACAGTGACAATCTGTCCATTTGTAGTCCCAAATCTATCCCAAGCTTGCAACCCATCTACGTGCTCGAGCATACTGCATCCTTTGATCCCATTTCGCCTCCAATAGCAGAGATGAAGTCAAGGCTAGCCATGGCATTCTACGTCATCCGGATGTGATGGTACCAAAGTTTGTGACCCTATGGCGATAAGTGATCACCTAGAAGACTGCATCAAGCTATAGAAGGGTAGCCCTAGCCTCTGCTACTATGGTCTAATGATAGATGTACAAGACCGATGGCAAGCCTTGCTGCTGATCATCCAAATAAAAAGCAGAATCTGAAGTCTCTATGTAGGACCAATCTGTTTTTGATAAGTCTATCCTCAAGAAGGAACTACCATACATCCCTGCTAGGCATACCAGTGAGTCAAAGAGAAGAACCTTGGCTTTGGGATCCTCAAAATGTAAGCGGAAGTAGAGGCTCAGATCTGGCTAATCGGCATATCCCTTGCTCAAATATGGACCTACATAGCTGGTTGCATTGTTAGGATCGAATCTGTAAAGAGAATCCCCAGGTATGTATAGGACGGACAGCCTCTACTAGAGCCCCATCGAAGGTAAAGCTATTTGTGAATAGCCATTTTGGATGTGTTGAAGACCATGACCTTGGCTTTACCCAAGTTGATCTTCAAATCATGTGTATCGTAGAAAGACTGGAGTGTATCCAAATGTCATTAGAGGCCCTTAATAGAGAAGGAGAGTAGGATATCACCTGCATATAGCAGAATTGAAATCAAGGAGCTACCTGAAGGACAACCCTCGGAGTTGTGTTGAAGGACTCGAGCTCGTCAATGTATAGGCCAAACAAGGTCGGTGATAATGGACAACCTTGTTTGATTCCAATCATGCTCATGATCTCCATTGTTTGATCCTTTAGTGCTAGCCTTTGTCATGGTTGACTCTGCCCTTCACCTCCGGAGTGCCGACGAAAACACAATACGAAGAATTTGTATAAATGGATGCCCAAGTATGTGTAGGTGTGTGGATTTGTATGTGTAAGATAATATGTTTATACTATGGTCTACACCCACTGTTGGGCGTTGATGATGTCAGTGGGGATGTCATAGTATCTAGTCCCAGCTATGCGTGATTGAGTTTATGGTTTTCGACCGTATGAATGACTATCCTGAGATTGAAACTGCACTATGTTGTGTTTTTAGAGAATGAGTTTGGGCATGTTCCTAGATTCATCTAGAAATATGATCTCGTTTATCCACCTTGTCAAAGTATTGACTTTGCCTGATACTTGCTCATATAATTTTTGAGCTGCCTAGATGATGTCCTGACTAGACCCTAGATGAAGTAACCGTCTGAAAAGTTGGGCCCAAGGTACAGTGTGAAAGGCTTTGCAGAAATCCCCAAAGCAACAATAAATTGTCTGCTTTTGTGCTTGGCCTCCTCAATGACAGCTCTGAATGTAAAGACGTGGTCCAATGTAGCATGATTTGCCCAAAAACTTGCCTATCCCATCGTTATGAATCCCTCAAACTCTACCTCTCAGGTAACATGAGCGTCAAGTGTTGCTGCATAAATCTTGGGCATAACATGTCCAATCATGATGGTGCTATAGTTTTTTGGAATCATGGAATCCCGTGCCTGTGGATTGGGATAATAGTGTTTTGGGCCCAAGTGTGGGGGAAACTAGTGCAAACCACTTCATTGAATAGCTTTGCCAAGATCGGGGTGTACCGATACTGTGTGCAGTGTACTCCATACAAAGCCCCTCATGATATTTGGCTCGGCCATTGTGTAGCTTGAGGGTTGCTTGTTTAATATCACTGGGAATGGAGAGTGAGCATAAAGTAGGGCGCTGTAGATGTGGGAGGTCTGATGAAGGCTGATGAGGGATGCATAGAATGTGTGCGTAAGTGTGTCAAATGATATGGACAATGATAGGAGATGTGGAACCTCCGCTCGAGAAACTTCCTTCAGAATTACTTAGAATTGTTACTATATAGAATGTTTAGTAGTTCTCTTTCTCATTCTTATGGATAAAGTCTCTCTTCTTTCGACAGACTAGATCAAGATACTTTCATATGGTCTTTGTCATAGTCAGAAGGTGATGATCGGTCTCGAGTCTGAGTTGATAGCGCAAGGCCTTACACTTGTCATTGTACTAGGTATTACATGGGACTGATCCAACGGGCAATAGACGGTTGAATCTGGTGGTGTGAGGGAAGGTGTGGATGGCGGGCTCATGTAGGGAACATGTGATAAGTGCGGCTCTATCTTGTAGAAGAGGGATATCATTGAAGTCCTCAAGCATAGTGGAGAGGTGGGCAGCATAGGCAAGGGCTAGTATATGGTCAAAATGAATCTCTTGGAAAGTGGTGGAAGTAGGGACTGATGTGCTTGGTGGTGCAGTAATGGGATGGATAGAGAATCCTAGAAGATGGCCCAAAGTTGGAAGCCTATAGGCATCTTCTACATCTTTATGGATTGAGATATTTTCTGGTTGTATAATCTCCCAAGCAAGGCATGGCCGGTAGGCAACTTGGACAATTTTATGGATCGAGGTAATGGCTGGTTGTATAATCTTCCACATTCGTTCTTGACGTGGCTCGCAAGTACCCTAGGCACTGAGCTGGGACCCTAAGAGCTGGCTGCAAGACATCCATCTCCCTTTTTAGTGCCTCATGGATTGCTAGTTGTATGTATTATGTTCAAAGCTTTTAATAGATACAGTTTTTTAAAGGGGTAAAAAGGCACCGCTAAAAACTAAGGTAACTTTATTGAATGAAGGTTTTTCAAATATCTGCTAATGGGATTGCTTTTAGGCATTTTTTGGCTTTCAAAAGCTTGACACCATCATACAATTTATCGTAGATATGAGAAAACTCAAAGTTGGAGAAGCATTCCAATTTTGTGTGGGATGTCAGAGACCTTACGATGGTGAAGGGGGTTGGTCTTTGTTTGATTGCAAGCAGAACTTGTATCCTGCTAGAAATTTGCTTCTATTTTATATAAGAGAGCACACCTTATGTGTGATGGCAATGCATCTTTTCTTATTCGAGAAAGGGTCACCAGTCTTGGTTAGTGTTTTTTTTTGGGAAATCTTTTGCAATTTTGGCAAATTTAGGTACCCCCAAGGAATCTTGGACAGAGTAGTATGTTTTTGTGGCCAAAAACATGAAAAATATCTCCAAAACTTTGATAAAAATGAGTTTCAAAAGCCATTTTACTGCCAAAATCATAATTAAATGGAAAATGTTGTGATACTTTGTCCAAAAGATATGTGGGTTGTCGCCAAATGTTTGACACTTTTCCAAGGAGGGAGACTTGAAAAAAAAACACTAGTCATGGTACTCAAAAGAAACACTGGTCATGGTACTCTGGACTTGAAAAATGGTACTCCGAATGTCTAAAAGATGAGTGGTTCAAGGGAATTGAACTTATCTAAGGCATACAGCTTACTTATGCTAATGATGGTTTCCATGACATTGAGAGAGGGGGAGATGTTCCCATAAATATGTCAGATAGCAGCACTCAGTACATATATGATGCTCGGTATGTATTGAATTAAGGATGAATATAGTTTCTGTAGCTAATATATCATATGGACAGCATAGATTGTTGAATTCCAAGATGGAAAGGTCAGAATGTAAAATCCGCAAGCAGAGATATAGTCGTAGCCAGTGGCACTTTTTTATCCCTAGCACGCTTTACCATCAGGATGTTATAGTTCAGCATGCTTTGGCTGTGTCAAATTCATCAAAGAGTGCATTTAGGCAGACTACAGATGGGCACGCCCTTTGTCTAGTCAATTGTGAGTCATGATATGTTAAAGGATCTGCCAAAGATAGAGCAACCCAGAGGACATATATGGTAGTTCTGGGAAAGCAGCACCATTTTCTTTCTCCAAATGATGGCTGATGAAAAGTCAAAGCTAGTAGAAGTAATTTGTGTGGACCCATAAGTACTAATACCTATGGTGGTTCCTGATACCTTTTCACATTCATGAATGATCTTATGAAGAAAAATTCATGTCTTTGGGTATCTTCTTAAGTTTAAGTCTTTGGCTGAAAACCAAACTAGTCGCAAGCTCATAAATCCTTAGAATTGATCAAGGGAGAGTATATGTAGGGCATGTTTGAAAGAGATTAGCATTATGCATTGGACTTCAATGCCTGACACACCCCAACAGAATGGTGTTCCTGAGAAAACAAACATGACACTTTTGAAGATGACCAGATTTATGCTAAAGGACAAGCAGTTGTCACAATCTGTAATTACAGCCATATGTACCAGCAATAGGTGCCCCTCAAATAATGATACTCCTTTGAATATTGTGAACTGATACATTGTGATTGATTTTGAATGCGATGACAAACCAAAGGTTGAGGCATTCTGCTTTGGATATATTGCTGGGACATCAAGAAGAGAGAAACCAGTACCAAGGTAGTATTATTATGCCATTTAGGAAAGTAATGCACGGCCTTGTTTGACAATGGCCAAGCGCCAGCACGCATGCCAATGTTGAAATCAATTGGATTGATGAGCACAGTAATGGATGGTCCTATTGAGACTGTCCCATGGAAAAATAAGTGCATGCAAAGGAGATGGCCTATTAAAAACATTGGTCTATGACAAAACATCGACCAGTATAGAAGTTGGTTAAGTTTATCCATTGATAAGTCAAAGAAAGAGAAGATTTGTTGAGGAGAATTTGATTTTGTTCATACGTTGATTGTGAAGCAAAGAGTCAAAAATTAGATGTGTCCCCTCTTGATATGCCCTTACAAAAAGAACTGCCAACCTTGTTGACGTGCCTGTCAAAGGTCAATCCATCACATGTAGTGGAGTCAATGGGATCACGAATTTTTCACCTGTGTGGATGCCAGCTGGCAGGTTAGCCTGCAATGCACGAACATTCACCAATTGACCTAGTACCTGTCACCACTTTTGATGTGTAATCCCATGCATCATCAGAGATTGTTATGGACCATGGTACCAATGTGGTTAGCCGATGGCGGGTAATATTTGGAACAATAAGAGGGAGAAGATGAGTTTTAAACAATGTGTGGTAGTGACAGTCTCTAAATTCCACTACCAGCTCTAAGAACTGCATGCAAAGCTGTCATGATTTGTGCGGCTCTGTACATCTTAAAACTTTAGTTTTTTCCCCTTCTCTGTAGTACGATTTCGAAAAACTTTTAAGGCTCAGAAGGTCTATAGAAACTTTTCTACTTGATCAAAGTACAGGTGTCTGCTTGAATTGTTGTATTTGATACCTGATACCTCGGATCGTTGCATGAAGTTGAAAGAAAGGGTATACTTTCCATTCTATAGTTTGCATATTTTGATCATTTTAAACTTAAAATGCTAGCCCTTACATGTTTTCTGTTTTAAAACAGGCACATTTGACATCAACAGATGTGTTTGCTGAGATGCTAACGGTCCGTGAGAATATTTACATGTCTGCCCTTTTAAAGCTTCCTCCTACAATGGCTATGCCACGGAAGTTGGATCTTGTTGACCAAACGATCATAGACCTGGGGCTCAAGCATTGTGCATCTACTCGAGTGGGGCATTGGTGCTCAAATGGCATTAGTTCAGGTGAGAGAAGGCGCCTCAGTCTGGCCATGGAGTTGATGATGAGACCCCGCCTGTTGTATTTAGATGAGCCAACGGATGGACTTGATAGGTACTACTGTTGCACTTTTTAAGACTTTGCATAAGCTTATTTTGGTGTGTGCAAAGTTCGTTAAGGAAGATATTGGACATACTTTGTAAGCAGAAGATAAAATGCAGTAAAATCGTCAGGATAATTTATCTTGTTCTTGTCAGAGATTCAGGTGCTGAAGTATGCACCTGTGCACAGTGGAAAACAGAGACGACTCTCTCCCATATATAATAGCAAACTGAACCCACAAACTGTAAATAAAACAAGGAAATAGAGCAGCAGCCAAGGAGCTTCCAAAATATACTCAGATTAGGGTCACACAAGAGTGGCTGAACTGCCTCAGGGTGAAGCCACAAACATCTAGCAGAGTGCTGGGCAAAATACAGTCAAGGACATCTGCAAAACTGAGTTGTAGAAGGACTCCAGAAAAATCTGCTCCTGAGTGGCTTCAATGGGATGCAAACAATGGAGCATTGGGCTCATCTTTATAGGCCCAATCTGACCTAACTTGGCAGACTGGAAAGCCACCGATTGTGTCTGTCCAACCGACCCAAACGGCCAACCAAACGAGGCCAACCTGATTTAACCCAGGTCATCTGACCTGTGCAATCCCCAAGATCTTCCCAATAGGAAGTCCAAAAATGTGCCTATAAAACACTTGTCTTTTGCCGTAATCTGCTGCTGACGGAGGTTGCAGACAGCAAACCCTGATTTGCTGAGTACTGCTCAAATGCAGCTCAGCCTACCCTCCCCTGCCTACAGATACACTACCCTTATGTCGTGCATATATGGGTCTCATAGGTGGGTCAGTGAACTTTTCTAACACCCCCTCTCACTGATTCAACATGAGCCAATCTCCCGAGATGTTGGATCGGCAATCCAGCCTTCAACTATAGCAGAGGCAATTGAGTCAGATGGGGCACCTAGAGTTAGGGTCATTGTTGACGACCCTAAGATATCTAATGACCATATCATGCTTCAGTGCCCGGACGGCTCTTTTTTTTTACAAAGAGTCGAAAGTGTAGGCAGACAGGATCAGTGCAAGATCTATAGGACCTATGGGCACTTTGCTAGGAATTCTCGTAGAAAGAAGAAGAGGCCTAAAAAGCACTCTGGTAGAGCTCCTCCTCGACCTTCTCAGAGTGCCCATCCATGGCAGAGACTGGTACAGCTCCACCATGGCAAGGTCTTGGTATAGTTCCTCGACAGAGTGCTCATCTGGCATCGACCTCACGCTCTACACGACCAGCGCCTGTGGCACTTGTGGTCCTTCGATGGGCTCCAATATCGGTTCGACCTCCACCACCGCCAGATCAGACTCTTGTTGTTTTGGAGGCCACTCCCTTGCAAACCACGTTTTGGTGGGTGGCCGCCCCATTGAGTTTTCTGCTCTTGTTCATGTTGGGACCTCCCTTGCTATATCTTTAGCAACTCCAGTGGCTATCGCTCAGGAGATTGCCCAATCTTCATTCCCTCAAGTGGTACCTGAGGCTTCCCCTTGCTTACCTCAGGTTCTTGCTCTAGGTGTTGCCCCAATTGCAGCAACTCTAGATGTTGCTCTGCCTGCAGCTACCTCACCTGCCCCTATCGCCGATCTTTGGAATGAGGGTTCTTACGAGTATGCTCATCCTTTATCAGCTTCTTCCCATCTGGATAGAGGGAAGGGGGTGGCATCTACTTTCTCTCTTGTTTCGACTCCAAACATCTTATGTACCCCAACGCCAGTCCTAAACTTCAAGAATTCCTTTTTGGCCTTAGCGGATCTAGTGGATATTTCGGATGTGGACTTTGTGCACTCCACCTTCGGTGACGTAGTGGTTGGCATCCCTTTTGATCTCAGGGTGACTCCTTCAGGTGGACGGGTTCTTTCACCTGTGGATTTTCCTCCACTTCTCTCCCTCACTCCTCGAGCAGGACGTCTCCCCTCATTGAGGGGATTATTTCCGCCACTAGGTCGAGTAAGGCGTTACATGCTACTTCCTCTTGTCGATGAGGATTGTTAGTTGGAACATATAGGGCCTCGGTGGTATTTACACCGACACGCCGATTAGAGATGAGGCCAGAGTGCAGACATGGCAGCACATTCCACTATTTTTTTTTTCAAGAAAAGTACTTCATTAAGTATGAATAAAAACCGTAGAGCAAGCTCAAGTGCGGGAGTACATCATGTCAAGCATGAGAAAAAAATAGCTTAGAATGAGCAAACAAAAATCCTAGGTGGCGGCTGAAAATGCCACCTCATCCCTGAAGGAGAGTCAAAGAAGAAAGGACAATCCTTCCAGACTCTGAGAAAAGCAACCCTCCTAGCAGTAGCAGTCCTGGAGGTTCCCTGTATGTTCACCCAAATGGCCATCAAACACATTCCACTATTGGTGAAAGAGGATATGAGAATCTCACTTGATGCGCATTTCACCAATAAGGAACTTAAGATTACTTTACTTGCTCTTCATAAGGACAAATGCCCAAGTCCAGATGGGCTTTCCCCAATTTTCTTCATTGCCCATTACCAAAACCTTGCATGTGTTTGGGACTCGGATACTATGCCTCATTCATCTCATTTGAAAAGAGGGTTGCAAAACTTTGGTATCACAGTGAAGCCCTATTACTCTTTTGGGCACCTTGTATAAAATTCTAGCAAAGGCAATCAGCTTGCAATTGTAGCCCTTTCTTGCTGACCTCATCTATGACACATAGGCAGGCTTTGTGCATGGAAGGATGTTCTTTCAGGGGTTTCTTTCCAGCTTATCAAGGTCATTGGCTTTAGAGAGCATGGCGTGGATTCTCAGTGACCCACTCTTCTTGGCCTTGGGTTCATGGAGATTGTAGGCCATCTTTTGGTGGTTCTAGTGATGCCCTATAGGCCATGGTATGTGCCTTGTAGGCATAAGTGTAGGCACTTATTGTGTTAGTGCTTACTATGCCACGTAGGACACTTAGTCCTATGTGACACCTAGGACACTTAGTCCTAGGCCTAGATACAAGTACTTTGTACTTGTGTTTAGGAACATTATCTATCTAAGTTGATGTGACTTCTTCTTCGACTCGTCCTGTACTGCACACTCTCTTTCTCTCTCTCTTCGTTTAGCATCTACAGTGGTATCAGAGCAGGTATTGCTCTAGCCTTCCAGCTTTCCTCAGCCCTGAGTACTCCATTGCTTATTGGAGAGTTTTCTGCCCTGCTGGTCGACACTCTCCCAGATCTGGTTCGAGGCTCTTCATCGCTATTTGCTCCGTCGTACCTTCAGTGGTACCTGCGTTGTACCTGCACGGCTGTACCTGCACGCTGCATCACCGTACAACGTACGGCCACAACCGTACCTTCAGCGGTATTTGCGTCGTACAACCGTACGGTTCTGCTACGTATTGTGCATCGTCGTACCGTACTGCACGTCGCCGTACATCGTACCGCCCGTCGCCGTACACCTGCGCATCGCCGTACGGAATAAGTATCTGCGACAGCCGTACGCTCTTCTCCGTACAAGTGTACTCGCACCGTACCTGCTTTGTACAGGTTCATCTGCTCCGTATGATCATCTGCTCCGTACGTTCACCTATAGATCAGCCGTCGTACAACTTGTACCTGCATTCCGTACAAGTGTACTTTGAGAACAGCTGACCGTATAGCTTGTACCTGCTCCGAGTGTTTTGTACAATTTCGAAGTGCGAATTTACTTACAGTGGTATCTAGATTTGCAATTTGGGGCTTTTGCAGGACATTGCAAAATTTGGGGCTTTCCCACATTTGCCCTGTTTTTGGCCTATTTGCCCTAAATAAATTTGGGGCTTTTGCCAAGTTTGCTGTTTTTGCATCAGATTGCAGTACATTAAGTCAAATTGCAGGACATTCAGTTACATTTGCAGGACATTGAGTCAGATTTGCATACATTGGGTCACATTTGCAAAATTTCAGCAAAATTTGGGGCTTTTCTGAATTTGCCCTCTTTTTGGCTTATTTGCCCTCGATAAATTTGGGGCTTTTGCCAAATTTGCTGTTTTTGCAGTGAACATTGCCTGTCACAGTCACATTTGGGTCAGATCTGCATTTGCCCTTTGATTTGGGTCAGAAATTTGCAGATATTTGCTGTCATTTTTGGAACAGCCAGCTTATTGCAGTGATAGCCTTGAGGCTTTTGGGTTTTCAGGTCTTTTACAAGTTATCACAGTTGCTATGGCTGGGAACAATCAAGATTTATTTGGAGTTCTTCGTGAAGATGATAAGTTGGATGGCACCAACTATCCGATGTGGTCTTATCTCATGAAACATATTCTTGTTGCAAAGCATTTGTGGAATATTGTTTATGGGGCTGATCTGAGGCCAGCCAATCCTTCATTAATTGTTTCTACTGCTGCACCTTCTGCAAGTGGTACTTCTCCTGATGCCTCTTCCTCTAGCACTCCTGCTGTTGCTCTTCCAACTCAAGAATAGTCTAGATGGGATGCAAGAGATCCAAATGCACATTCATGCATTGCTTTATCATGCAAGAGAATCATTATTGCACACATCCGTTCTTGCAGGACAGCAAAGGATGCTTGGGATAAATTGGCTTCTCTATATCAGATTCGCAATGAAGCTCGTGTTGCATATTTGAGAAGGCAATTACAGGAAGTGAATATGAATGAAGGTGAGTCAATGGATGCATATTTGACAAAGGTCAAGGACCTCATGGAACAGCTTGCCAACATTGATGAAGTGGTGCCAAATTCACAGCTTGTCAGTACTACATTGAATGGACTACCAGATACATATCAAGGGTTTGCTACAACCCTTCGATTAGTGGCCATGGGTAATCTAGACCACTATTCTTTTGATCAGCTTGTTACTTTGCTTTTGCAGGAAGAGCAAAGTAGAGCTAACAGACAAGCCATTATTCCTGATCATGCATTTGCTTCACAGCAAACAGGAAGAGGCAAGGCTTCCAAGCCTATGAACAAGCCAAAATCTGCGCATAGCAGCTGCAATTCCTCTACACATAGCAGCTGTAATTCCTCCCCTGCATCTAAAAATACAGTAGATAAAGGAAAGAAGAAAAGATGCAACTATTGTCGCAAGCCTGGACATGACATTTCAGAATGCAGGAAGCGCATTGCTTCAGAGAAAAA
This sequence comes from Dipteris shenzhenensis, assembly GCF_047967505.1. NCBI lineage: Eukaryota > Viridiplantae > Streptophyta > Polypodiopsida > Gleicheniales > Dipteridaceae > Dipteris > Dipteris shenzhenensis. The sequence continues at coordinate 10,647,603 of NC_141627.1, read as the reverse complement.
GAAAGCAGGATCGACAGCTAATGCCTCACATGCCATTGAATCCCATGAGCCATCAGATGCTTCACATGCACATGCTCTTCAGGATGATTGGGCATGGGCTGTCCATTGCTCATTTGATCCCTCCAAAGCTGATGCACTTTTTACTTCTAATGATGCTCAGTCCTGGTACTTTGATAGCGGTGCTTCCAAGCATGTCACATCTTGCAGACAGTTGTTTCATTCTTTAGCTGATGCACCTCGAGGGGGGACTGTTACATGTGCCAATAATGCTTCATATGCTGTAAAAGGAGTTGGAGATGTGCAGCTCACATCCATTTCCAGCCATCCTGTCACTCTGACAAATGTTCTTTTTGTGCCTGGAATTGAAGTCAACTTGATTTCAATTTCAGCAATTGCTACCTCAGGTTTCAGAGTAATTTTTGATGGCTACAGATGCCTAGTATATGATCTTCGTGATGACAATGCCATAGTTCTCACTGGCACTTTGCGAAAAGGTTATCACCTTGATCATCATGCAGCTGCACTTTATACCGAAGCATTGGCTATTTCAGATTCACAGCTTGCTGAAACTCATCTGTGGCATGAGAGAATGGGCCATCTCAATTATAGAGCTCTTGCAAAGCTACATTCACAGCAGATGGCTAATGATGTACCTCAGACTCACACAGTTTCTAAACATGTGTGTGAGGGTTGTCTTTTGGGTAAGATGCATCGATTTCCTTTTCAAAAGAATTGTCCAAAACTCTCACAAAGGAAATTGCAGCTAGTACACAATGATGTCTGTGGCCCAATGAGGACAAATGCCATTGGAGGATACAAGTATGACTCTCATTGATGATTTCACAAGGTATTGCTGGGTATATCCTTTAAAGGCCAAATCTGAAGTTTTCTTATGCTTTCAGAGATGGCTGAATATGGTTGAGAATGAATCAGCATGCAAGCTTGTCACCCTCAACACAGATAGGGGGGGTGAGTATATGTCAAAGGAGTTTGATGCATTTCTTTCCTCACGGGGCATTATTCACTCATGCACTACTCCTTACACTCCTCAGCAAAATCCTGTTTCTGAAAGGAAAAACAGGTCCACAATGGAGATGGCCAGATGCATGCTTAAGGCCAAGTCTTTGCCCAATAAATTTTGGCTTGATGCAGTAATGTGTGCCAACTATGTGCTGAATAGATCACCTACACGGGCATTAAAGACTATTACACCTTATGAAGCATGGAAAGGCAGGAAGCCTTCACTTTCACACATGAAAGTTTTTGGGTCTCTTGCATATGTTCATGTACCATCTCAGCTGAGACATAAGCTTGATGACAAGGCAATCAAATGCATATTCATTGGTTACAGCCAGGAGAGCAGAGGGTATCGGTTATATCAACCAAATACCGGGAAGATTATTGTCAGTAGAGATGTGATCTTTGCTGAACATTCAGCTTCTCCTCTTGTGGACTGCAAAGCAAAGCCAGATATTGACATGTTTGATGCCTTTGAATCTTGGTTACCTCTACCATCATCAGAAGAGGATTTTGAGCAGCAACATGCGCCTCCTGCAGGCCCTCCACAAAGCAATAATCAGCCTCAACCTCATGCTGATTTGCAGGTTTCTCTTCCGGCACAAAATGATCCCATTACTCATGATGCAGTCATTGAAGAAAGAGCTGTTAATAGACAGCAGAGGCAAGTTCCCAGATGGCTTCTTGATACATTGAGGGACAGCAAACAAGATCAGCCTTTTGCTGCCCGGACAAGATCAGGGAATAGACAGCATGGTCACTTTCTTGAGTTTGCACTCCTTGCTACAGCTTGCAATGAAGAGCCTTTGTGCCATAAAGATGCTTTTGACAGCAAAGAGTGGATGGATGCAATGAAAGCTGAGTTACAATCTATTGCCAAAAATGACACTTGGGAATTAGTAGATCTCCCACCTGGCAAGCATGCCATTGGAACGCGGTGGGTCTACAAATTAAAAAGAAAATCTGATGGCAGCATAGATCAATACAAAGCCCGTCTTGTTGCCAAAGGGTATGCCCAACAACAAGGCATTGACTTTGAGGAGACATTTGCTCCCACATCCAGGATTACTACCATTCGATGTGTCATTGCCATTGCAGCCCATCATCATTGGCAAGTGCACCAACTTGACATCAAGACTGCTTTCTTCATGGGGATCTGCAGGAAGAAGTCTATGTCACTCAACCTCCTGGTTTTGAGGTTGTTAATTCTGAAAATATGGTATGCCGGCTTAGAAAAGCCCTTTATGGTTTGAAGCAGGCACCCAGGGCATGGTATGCCAAAATTCATGCACACTTACTATCCCTTGGTTTTCAGAATAGTCCCACAGAACCCACTCTTTATTTCCGTGGGAGTGGATCTGATTTTTTAGTGCTGATTTTATATGTGGATGATATGCTTCTCACGGGCCCAGATACTCAGCAAATTGCAGCTTTCAAGGCTGACTTGCAGCAGATTTTTGACATGTGAGACATGGGACAGCTCCATTATTATTTGGGCATTCAGTTTGCTCATGTTGAGGGGGGTATCATGATGTCTCAGTCCAAGTATATTGGACAGCTCCTTGATCGTTTTCAATTTGAGGATTGCAAGCCAATCTCTGCTCCAGTGGACCCTGGCTTCAAATTCTCAGCTCATGATGGGAGCCCACCATGTGATATCACTCTTTATCAGCAAGCTGTTGGATGTCTTATTTATTTATGTCACACCAGACCTGACTTGCAGTATGCAGTATCTCAGCTTAGCAGATTCATGCACATGCCCAGTTCACAGCATTGGCAGGCAGTGAAGAGAGTCTTCAGATATCTCAGAGGCACTCAGGATTTAGCTCTCTTCTATGGTGATCAGGGTTCACTTACCATGCATGCTTACACGGATAGTGACTGGGCAGGATGTTCCGACACCAGAGTGTCACATACTGGCAATTGTTTTTTGCTTGGCAATTCATGTATTTCTTGGCTCAACAAGAAGCAACCGACAGTTGCCACGTCTAGTTGTGAGGCTGAGTACAGGGCAGCCTTCACCGCTACAGTAGAGTGTGTTTGGCTTCGACAGTTACTTACAGATCTTGGTATTTGCCAGACATCCTCCACTATTGTCTACATTGACAGCCAGAGTGCTTTGGCCATTGCGCGTAACCCAGTGTTTCATGCGCGTACCAAGCATATTGAAGTTCACTATCATTATGTTCGGGAGCGGTTGTCAGCAGGCGACATAGAGTTGTCCTATCTTCCCACAGAGGACAACATCGCAGATATGTTTACAAAGGCACTTCCTCGTCCCAAGTTCGAAGTCTTCCGACAGGCTTTACACTTGGTTCCCTTTGTTACATGATCTGACATTCCTTGTACATTCATAGGTGGCTATATCCTTTTGGATGCACATGTGCCACCATGACCAGAAACTACCAGGTATTCTGAGATGTTTCCAGAGTACTTCAGCCCATCCCATGGAGGGGGGTTTGTAGGCCATCTTTTGGTGGTTCTAGTGATGCCCTATAGGCCATGGTATGTGCCTTGTAGGCATAAGTGTAGGCACTTATTGTGTTAGTGCTTACTATGCCACGTAGGACACTTAGTCCTATGTGACACCTAGGACACTTAGTCCTAGGCCTAGATACAAGTACTTTGTACTTGTGTTTAGGAACCTTATCTATCTAAGTTGATGTGACTTCTTCTTCGACTCGTACTGTACTGCACACTCTCTTTCTCTCTCTCTTCGTTTAGCATCTACAGAGATTTGGCTCTATGGTGGGGCCCCAATCAAGTATCTACAGTGGGACCCATAAGAGTGGGAATGGATTGACAAAAGGCATCACGAGAAGAGCCTCCCCTTCTTTCGTTACATTGATGTACCAGCCCTGTCTTTCAGAACAGTACATGCTTCGGTGAATTCCTCATGGGAGATTTTGGCTAGCATTCAACATGTTATATCTGGAGAGCTAGATGCACTGAGGCTATACCATTCCCAAGTCCACCAATCTCATACCTTGGCCTGTATTTGGACAGACACTATACACACATTGATGGCACTTGGATGAGCATACATGGATCCTCTAGTGCCGCTCCCACCAGGAGAGATGTATTCCTTAGGGGATGGAGAGGCTCCCCATTCTTCTCGGAGTCTGCTACAAGGTTGAGGTGGCATTTTCAGCCTCAGCCTTGGATTTTTCCTACCTCATTTTGAAGAGTTTTTAAACTTTTATCTCATGCTATGTGTGTTGTATGAGCTTGCTCTTGCATGTTTTTATTCATACTTAAATAGAAGTCTTTTTCATGAAAGAAAAAAAATCTAGACCTTCAGCTTGTGAGCTACCAACCTCGCCTTGTACTGGTCAAGTGTACCATCTAACTTGTACTTGGCTTTGTTGGTTCCCTTCCATGTGGTTGACCCAAGGTACCAAGTCCCACGTGTAGTTTTTCTCAATGGAATCCATCGTAGCCTTCTTTGCTTTCTGCCAATCAGGGACATCCTATTCTTCCTCAAAGGTCTATTCCTCATGAATCATTTTGATGTGAGCCCTCTGTTAGGAAATGGAGTCAATTTGAGTGACTTTTAGTGTGTTCTAGAGTAGTACTATAGATTGTGTGGGAGCTATGTCTAGTTCTAGACCGGCATGCACAGTTTTGATGACCATCATTGTCATGTTTTGTTCTTGGTTCCATTCCAGTAGTCCCTCACCTTTCCTCCATGGGGGGGTGTTAGGAAATGGAGTCAATTTGAGTGACTTTTAGTGTGTTCTAGAGTAGTACTATCTACTTTATATCCTAGAGTGCCATGTGTCACTATGGGACTTATCTCATATACATTTGACACTTAGAGTGTGTGTGCCTATCCTATATTTTCATTTTAATCAAGCCTCATGCCTTTCTTGATCATGTAAGTACTTTGCTTAGTTGTATATTTATTTCTCGCATTATTTCATTTCCATTATGATTTCTTAGTCTTGCTTTTCCTTTTCATTCCATTCCATGTCTTGCATCTTCACCCTCAAGGTGCAGTTCACTATGAGAGCTTTGTGATTCCTCTTGTATCTTCTCCCTTCATCAGCACTTACTTCATGGATATCAGTTACCCGTAAGTCTTCAAGGTCTTCATGTATCACCGAGGTAATCTCTTCTCTTGGGGAGGAGTCTTCTTCTTTGTAGGCTCTTGTTGTAGTGATTCTAAATGTGAACTTGTCAAACTTGCTTCTTCTTCTTTGCGTTGATCTCGAGCATCTCGAGAGTAGTGCAAGTGCAAAGGCTGTTTCGTTGTCAAGATACTTAAGTGTATAGGAAAACTACGACTGTTACGCTCAAGTTGAGGTAACATGACCTCGGAAGGGTCAGTCGACATTTTCCAATGTTTGTATTATATTTATTGGGCTTCATGTAAATGGTCAAAGGGGTTAATGTCAAGGTCCTTGATGAGGGTGACATGACACGGACTAGATGGATCTAAGGCTATGGGTCTTAAATGCATTGAATGTGTAATGTGCCTAGGGGCAAGTGAATTAATGCATATCCCAAGAGAGGGGTATATGGTGCATTTAGGAGGCACCCTAAAATGAGGACATGTGGCATACTAGATCCATCTAGGGATTTGGGGCTTGGTGGATTTTGCAAGCAGGAGCTATTCACGTGTGAAGATTTTTCGTAAGAGCTTGCGAACACTCAGATAGGCTGGGAGGATAATTTGTGTGCGTGTACGGTGATTCATCGTAGACTTAGGCATAATGGAACATGTTATTGAAAAGGGAATGTAATATTTTGGTATCAGAGCTTGGTTATTGGAAAAGAGGGATGACGGTGCGGACGAACGATGCGCGGAACATCAGGCTGTGCTGAATTTTGGTTGGTGACGTTGTCGTTCGGCTTCTTCGTTTAGCCTTAGCAAGCTACAGCCATGAAGCCATTAGAGGAACAAGGTACAGGAACTCGCGTCACCACATCAGCCTTCGATTGCAGTTCACTACGTTTGCAAGAACCTATAACGTGAGATTCAAAGGAGCAAATTTACAATAGTATCTGTTTATATGCCGAGTTGGGGGGGGGCTCAAGGGTCTCAAGATACAAACGGTGTTGGAAAGCCACAATACATGGAACATTGGATACGTCTTCTTGGATAACTAAAGCTTCATGGCTACATCATTGGTAACCAAAATGATGGGGAAAGTTCCAAATTTATGCTGGGACAGATTGGACACGTCTTACCTAACTGCTTCAATATTTTCTTGCTAACCTTGAGATAGGTCTGACCATTGAGCAGTTGGCATGATATGAAGGCTACCGCAATGCTTAGCAATCAGTTCTAACTATTTCTACCCGAACAAGAAATGCTTACTTGTTTTAAGGGCATGAATAATAGCCAATGCATTGTGCCCTTGCACACCAATTCACATTCGTCTATCGATCTTGCTTCCTATGAGCAAGCATACTGCATGAGGGCTTGTGAGCACGCCAAGCCCATCATTCACTGAGTGAGCATAGTGCATGAGGGTTGTGAGCATGCCAAGCCCATCACTTACTAAGCAAATGCTTCCTAAGGCAATTTGGAAATAGGCCCAGACATTCTAAATGCATGTCCAAACAAATGCAATCCATATGTTAGCTGCACACGATTTGTAGCTAACATATTTGGTAATCCTACTAAGGTGTCTATGTCAGAGTTACTAGATGGTGGGATGGAGGCTGCAACGACCCTAGGACTACTGAAGGAGCAAGATGGGAAGAAGTAAGACAACGGTACTAGCAACTTTCAGAAGTGATAAAGATATGAACCAGTGCCAAGGTGCAAGAAGTGGTGAGATCAATGTGGAAGTTCAATGAGCAAAACGGTCATTTAGGAAGTCAACATGGCTCAAGTGGTTCTCTACCTAGAAAAGATGTTGTGATTACTCTTCTACTACACCCCGTACTTTGGAAAGATTGAGTTCCGGGCTACATCGAGCTATAGAAAGGGAATTACTTACATCCAATCTTGGTAGGCAAAAGGGTGTCTGACATTCACTTGGAACAGTCCCTTGAGGACTTCCTCAGAAGGGGTGCGGGATTCCTGATGCATTGGTACAGGAGTAGGAGGTCCAGCAAGCCATAGGAGGGATATGGCAGCAAGAGGACGATAACCGTTTGTGCTCATTGGCCCACGTTTGGAGCAGATCTGAGTGAGTGGAAGGTGTGTCTACTGTGTACAGAGAGCCCTTGAGGTGATAGTGCATTCTCTGTGAAAATCCTGCAGCACAGACACCTTGTGAATTGTATCTCGGACACAGAGGATGGAGCAAGATGTCGCTTGGGGCATGACAACCTAGTTGAGAAAGGGACTCATGCCTCGTTGATTGAGTTGGTCTCGCCAGGCTATAAGATTGTTGGACAGAGTGTCTTTCAAATCGAGGTGCAGACTTGATCCCTCCATCCTGTCAGTGGCATGTACCCTACTTAAGGATAGTGTTTGGGAGACAAGGTGGTTGGAGCAGATCTGGGTTACCCAATGCAATTTGGTGATGGGAGACCAGCACAAGTATCTCCAGCAGCCACCCTCATTGCCAATTAAGAGGATATCATAAGTCAGGATTAACTCCTTAGTGATAGATAGAAGTGCACTTTTTGGACCATGAAGAAAAATGCTACCCACCCTCTACTACTCGCGACTTCTTAGTGAATGTCATATAACTCGTTTGTGCTCCTCCATACTTGTGTCCATGAAATAGTGTTTAAAAACCTCCTTCAAGCAAGTACTCTTTCCTATGTCTGGAAGTTATTGAAGTCTCAAAGAAAAACCGACCAAATCTCAATGTGTGAGAGGACTGAATTGGACAGTTCATGAAAGGCCAGGTTTTCCCAAATGGTAGGATCGTGATCACTATGTCATCGAAGTAGGCACCACGTTTCTTTATTCCAAGTAAAGAAAAGTAGGCACCTTCTTTCTACTTTGCAGCAGCTTTAAGCCTTTTCATTTGCATAAAAGTGCATCCACGGAATGAAGCTAACCTCAAGTTTGATTTTTCTCCATGAGAATCTGTAAAACTACATCAATTGACGAGTTCATATATGTTGTTCTGAATGTTCTAATCAGCATACCTCTTTCACTGTGAAGAAATAAGATGATTGATAAGTACTGAACGTGTGTTATCCTCAAGCCTAGGGAGAACATGAACTGAAACCTTGCTCTTTATAATCTTTTGCAGCTCTTCAGCAATGTTATATATGACAAAAGTCAAGCTTTTGGCACAAGAGGGGAGAACAGTTGTAGCGTGCTTCCGTGAACCCAACCATGATCTTTTCCAGCTTTTTGACTATTTGCTGGTCCTAGGAACCGGAAAGATGATTTACTTTGGTGAGACATACTCTGCAGCAGAGGTGTGTACATACTTGTACTGAACTAAAATGCATCTAGCTGTCAACAGAGTTTGTCGTGACTAAATCATCCTTGACTTAATTGTTCTACGATACTGACTTCGGCCAGTGGTTTCGCATTTACATGCTCATCAATTCCATGCATGTTGACCATGTGGGGCAGGTTACCTAATGCTTTCTATGCATTTTACTTGGTCGACCATAGTGCAATACAATTTGAACAACATGGCTGGCATACTTATCCATTGTCTATTCTTGATGAGTTACTTTCATTCATACAGCACTTCACGAGGAGTGGCTTGCACGGCTCAACACAGCACAATCCAGTCAGCTATTTTTTGCAAATAAGGCATCCACAGTATGAGGAAATAAGTATAACAATGCAATCTTTGCAGGTAATGTAACCTCAATCTTTGCAGGTAATGTAACCTCATTTGTCACAGTATGAGGAAATAAGTATAACAATGCAATCTTTGCAGGTATTTTAAACAGTATCAGAGTCATTAATTCTGTAAGAGATTGCTTATGGTAAACATGCTTTACTTTCTGCAGGACCTCGAGAAGGTTGATGGTCTGGGAGGTGAGATCCCTGAAAATGTTGAGAAAACTCTTGTAACCGGATATCAAAACTCAGATACATGTACAAGAATGGGGACAAAGATCACTGATGTATCCTCTAGGGTAAACCCTAACAAATGTCTCTTTGTTTACTGAAGTGCAAAAAGTTGTAATTCTCCCCGTTTGGTCATGCCTTCACAACTAACAAAAGGTAGGCAGAAAATGTCAGTTATATGTTTGGATGTGTACATTAATCATGACATAGCCATGGGTACAGCCCTAGTAGCTATATGAAAAGTTTGGTCTGTAAATAATCTATCAAACAAACAGAAAATGGAAGCAGGGTTTATGACATCGTAAAATAAAAGCATCCTGAATCAGAATACTATCTCTGTCCTGACATTTTCGTTTTTCTTTCCCAGAAAGGTGCAGTCTTGGTGAACTTAGGTAGTCATGCGAATCTTGCTACTCAGACTGTTGTTTTGAGTTACCGATCCTTCTTGAGCATGACAAGGAACTTACATCACTATTGGACACGTTTGATACTTTCATTTATGGTGATGCTAATGATTGGGACCATCTTCGTGAATTTGGACCACTCAATAAATTCAATTCAGGCATGTATCACATTTTTCTCAACCCTTGGCTTGTAGGAGCTCCATGACAATAATATGACGAAATAGTTTCAAGCATGCTTGGCTGGTTTTTGAAGATTCTGTTGTTGGCAAAATAGTTTCAAGCATGCTTGGCTAGCTTTTCAAGTGCTGTTGCAAAAAGACTACAATACATTGAACCTAAGAACCATCATTAACCATATATTACATGAATGTCAATTCTGTACGTGGTTCTTATTTTCAGAATGCAAAGCTGCCGTCCTTATGATTTAAAGGCAATAGACTTTCCAATCCATATGTGCTAAAATTTATGTGGTGCTCACAGGAAAGGGCATCTTGCCTTTTTCTCATATTTGAAACTCTTATGTTTATAACCATCGGAGGGATGCCATTTTTCCACCACGAAATGAAGGTAGGTTAATTTCTTTATTTTTAAAATCTGTTTTTTACTCCCGTCTGACTTTAAATGTGCTATTTTAACCATTCCTCTATTACATTGTATTATTATTTATTTGTAATTTAAGTGTTGAATCTGAGCATAATCAATCCATTGTGACTAAAGTCTTTTGTGCATAAGTTGTTTCATAGACTGACAATAAAAATGAGGCTTTGAAATTCTTTCTTACACCCTAATGGGTTAGGATTACAAGTGCGACTTCTTCTAGTGGAATTGTGATTATATTAGAAATACTACAATATAGTGGGAACGCTTCGACAGAGATTGGAGATATCCAGGTTACCAGGCCAGTGTCTTCGTTGTTGGCAGATGTGCCAATGCGCTAGTGGTCAAAGTCCCCCCCCCCCCCTCCCGCAGAATAGGCAGAGACAGCAGAGGGAGCCGCAAGAGGATAGGACCCAGTGGCCCCACAGGTAGCTCTAGGAGCAAGAGTCCCAGACCCCCTGGGTGGAGCCCTCCGAGGGAAAGTGGACTAAGGTCGGAAAAAAGAAAACAAGGAAGTGGGCCTTTAAGTACCGTAGACAATGCACTAACCACAAGAAGAGAGCGCATGCGGCCTCTCATTCCAAAGAGGATCAGTCAGGGGACTCCCCTTCAGGAAGCCCACCGTCGCCAAAGAGTGTGCCCTTCGTTCCTCCAGTAGATCCCCCTCGTAGCAAGAGTTCTTCCGAGCACCCAAGTATCCCTATAGCAGGAGCTCCTGAGGCTTCGGTGGCTACTACTTTCCCCGCCCACCTCACCATGACTGTAGAGGAGGCGGCCCAGAGTTCGCACGCACTTGTACAACAACAAGCCTCCTCTACGAAATTGGTTGACAACCCTTCCCCTCTCCCACCGCGCCCTTTGGACCGTTCCCCCCCTCCCTTCTCTCCTCCGCCCGTCCTCCTTGCTATCACCACCCTTGTCATCCATCCCCCCTTTTCCCCCCGCCCCTCGCCCCCCCCATGCCGCAACAAATTCACTTGCTTCTTCCTCCTCTCGTGCTTGCTCTAGAGCCGGCCTTGCTTGACCCCTTGCCCTTAGACAAGGGCAAGGCCATGCCCTCTTTCCTGGCCTCTTCCTTACTTCAGGAGCCCAACCTCCCCTCTCTGTAGGATATTGCCTCTTTGTGGGTGCCACGGGAAGGAGGATTTGATGGCCCTCTCACCTTTCAGCTCCGTGACTATGCGATGGGCTCCCTTTGGAGGCTGGGGCCGTGTGACTACCTTGAGATCCTAGAGTGTATCCTATGCCTCTAGAGTTGGCAGTCTTGATCCTGTAGCCTCGAAAAGGGGGTTCGATTAGTGGGGTCATCTCCTACATGCATCTTTTTTGGGTCTTCAGTTTACTTCCACAAGTGTGGAGAAGTGGACACCATCGATATTTGATGCCATGATGGAGGATCAATTGTATCGCGTGATGGACGAGTGGATGGGCTTGCACGGGATGGATTTGTGGCTCACATATGGTGCTTCAGCTCGAGCTCAGGTTTGACAGTAAGAGTGATCCATTTGCCGCCTGAGTTAGTGCTCACTCACTCGCACTTGTAGACGCTTCAATAGGTAGATATCTCCTTCATGCTATAGTGGACATGGAAGGTAGGTATTGAGCCAGATGCGACCCTCGTACGCCGGTGCAAAGATACAAATTATTCTCCCTCCCAACCCCCCTCAAAGTCATAGAGGTTTGGTTTTCAGGAGCAAGTTCTCACTTATAGGCAAGCGTTGCTTTCTATCACTCTCTTGACAAAGTGAGGATCCTACTCTCCTAGTTACTAAGACTACATCCTAATGCAACACTAATCTACGGAGGATGCAACCTAAGTGAAAGCATGATGAAGAGAGTGCTCATGACATGTATCTCAAGTCAATTAGGTTCCAAGATAGATTAACTTGGACTCATAAAGAGAATCTTGAGATAGTGCAAAGTGTTTGATTGATATTACTTCAAATGAACCTCCCTTTTATAGGTGAGGGTACTTACATCCATTTGCTTGCTCACATGTGGGATATCTCCTCCATGCCATGTGGCAGCTTACCTTTTGCTCATACCTTTGCTCTACAAGTGCTCATGGCATCACAACTCTCAACACCTCCCCTTGGTGCCATGATCCTTTGGCTACTGCAAGGTGGTCAGATGTGAGTTACAAATCCATCACCTCCCCTTAGTGCATACATTGCTACTTAAGGTGGTCAAGTGTGGTTTTTACATGTCAATACCTCCCCTGGGTGCTTTCATAGCTACTCTCAGGTGGTCAGGCTTGATTTACAAAACATAGGCAAGGTTGGCAAGGTTTTTTGCTTTTCAATACATTCCATTGATGTCACCTTTTGGCTCATGGCTTGATGATGACTCCGCGTAGTTGACTTGTTGATTCTTCAATCTGCAATCTTCTTCCTTGTGTCCGAGCTTCTTGCAATGGTGACACTTTGGTTTGTTCTTCAATCTGCAGTCACTTTGATAGTGACCCATCCTTCCGCAATGGTAGCATTTCACTGATGTTTTACTGAATAGTGCTTGTTCTTCATTATAGCTGTTGTATGTTGATGTCGATGTTGATGTCGATGTCGATGCCTTTAACTCTCTTTCTTTTTCGAGAAGAGAGGATACACATTCTTCAAACTTTGGATCTGGCAAATTCTTCAAAGTGGTTGTCAATGCACTATACTCTGCAGGCATGCTTTTAAGGAGAATTGCAAGTGCATCTTTCTCTCCTACTTTTGCATTTATGCCCTCTAGTTGAGTCATAATGCTTTTGATTTTGTTGACAAATTGTGCCATGGATTCATTGAAGCCCATGTGCATACCATAGAATTCAATTTTAAGATGGATTTCTTGGTTTTTGGCTTTTGCACCAAACACTGTGTTCAACTCATCCCATGCATCCTTGGCATGATCTTTAGAGTCTATATGATGAATTATGTTTGGACCTAAGTGCAATCCAATGAGTGATAGTGCTGCTTCATCTTGTTCCTTCCAAGCATCATTTTGTGCAATGGGTATGTCTTCTTTTACAATCTTCCAAAGCTTTTGGTGCATCAGGAGATATCTCATTTGTGTAGACCATGTGTGAAATCCTTCCCCGGTGAACTTCTCAACAGTTGGAGTGCGGATTGCCATTGCAAAGGTCTTACCAGTTTGATGATACTTTCAAATCTGGCAGTGTCTAATTGCATACAATGATTTTGAACAAACAGGCGCGTATAGCTCGAAAAGACGATCACTTTTCCTTTTTGGAGCGTGTGCAAATTTTTCCTGGATTGCAAGTTATGGCTTGTTGAAGCTTTTGTGAAGAAAAGGGGGCCTTGATGATGTGGCACAGGGATTCACATGCTGCTTACAAACTGTGCTTAACAGGGGCTGTGTGCTTAGGTAGCCTTGTGCCATGTGGCAACCTTCTAACCCAAGTTAGTTAACCCACGTCTAGATTAACTTAACCATGGTCCACGCAACTAAACCTAACCATGGTGATCATTAAGGTAACCACAGTTAAGTCTTATCTTGACACGTGTCAATCAATGAAACTTTGGAGAAAGAAAGAGATCTCTGAAGATTTTGCGACGACGGCGACGGAAAAGACTCAGAAGCTGCGAGCTGCGGACGGAGTGAGCTGCGTGTGCATTGCGACGCTGAAGATGGCTATGGCGACGCTTGGCAGCTATGGCAGAAGCTCGTCGTGCTGATGGTGTAGTTCGGCCGTGGCTGTGTTGGCGACTGGCTGCAGGGAGCTTCTGGAGATCGATGCAGAGGTTTCGTCGGTGGAGGTCATTGGTCGACCAACACGAGAGAGGCCGCGCTGCTGCAGAAACGTTTGTTGCAAGGCATATGAAGCTTTGAGCATTCGTTTGGTTGCTCGAGGTGCGCTGTTGAAGACTATGGAGCGTGAGCATGGGCTGCTCGTGTAGTCGTTGTAGGCATAGCTTAGAAGGTCGTTTCGTCAAGGTACTGCTCTCCTTGATTGAATCCTCTAAAGCCTACCTTTCTCTCAAAAATCAGATTTCTAATCTTCTCTCCCTATCTTTTTCTCATAAGAACAATGGGGATGGAAAATCTCTCTCAATGACGGAATTCCTTCAATGCCATGGAAGGAATCAATGGACGGAAATTTGCTCTCAATCTAAAAAAAACTAAAACTAACCTAGGAGAAAACTTGTGCTCCTAATGCAACCTACAACTAATCTAGGAGACTAGACCTAAGCTCTGATACCATGACAAAGTGAGGATCCTACTCTCCTAGTTACTAAGACTACATCCTAATGCAACACTAATCTACGGAGGATGCAACCTAAGTGAAAGCATGATGAAGAGAGTGCTCATGACATGTATCTCAAGTCAATTAGGTTCCAAGATAGATTAACTTGGACTCATAAAGAGAATCTTGAGATAGTGCAAAGTGTTTGATTGATATTACTTCAAATGAACCTCCCTTTTATAGGTGAGGGTACTTACATCCATTTGCTTGCTCACATGTGGGATATCTCCTCCATGCCATGTGGCAGCTTACCTTTTGCTCATACCTTTGCTCTACAAGTGCTCATGGCATCACAACTCTCAACATCTCTCCCCATGAGTTGTACCATGGTGAGTTGGAACGTGCATGGGCTCCATGACTGTGCACATAGTCAACCACACTATTTGATATTTGGACAGGAGTTAATGAGAGTAGTGGTAGGACAGGCAATAGACTTTCTCTTGATTGAGGAGCACATGCTTTCAGCAGCAGACCTTGGACATTGCCACCACCTCCCTAAGAGGGCCCCAGAGGTTTGGTCCCTAGCAGTATGCCGGAGTGGATGGTTCTACATCTTAGTCTCCAAGACAGTGGCCCTAGAGGTCTTTGACTAGGGTGAGGGAGCAGGTTTTGTTAGTAGTCCCGTAGAGTTTGAGCGCTACAGTTTCTATTCAAAAACAAGGAGCTCTAGAAGGCCCTCCCTCCTTAGAGAAGTGTTGTAGGGAGGATGGCTGACCTCGAGTTTCTTTCGATGTTGTTGAGAGCATATTCTCACTCTGCTTAGGTTGGCTTGTTAGGAGATTCTTGACTCAGACTCCCTTCCGCAGTCTTTGAGACGAGGCTGGATTGGCGTGATCGCGAAGGGGGAGGGACAAATCTGACATTCATAAGTGGAGACCAATCACTTTACTAGATACCACTTACAAGATCTTGGCCAAGGTCTTGAGCTTGCAGCTGAGGCCCCATCTACCTAATATCATTCATGACACGCAAACCATTTTGTTTAGGAAAGCAACATCGTGGACAACATCTTCACATTTTTGAAGGTGAGCAATTGCAGCCTCTTTCCATCCTTCTCTTCGATTTCAAGAAGGCGTATAAAAAAGTGGAGTGGTCCTTCGTGGAGGGCACCATGCAGAGATTGGGGGCTTCTCGGAGTAGTGGATCAGAAGGGTCTCAACTCTTTATGTGGGGAGCTCCATTCACATGATCATTGGGGGGGCACATGGGCAAGGCCTTTGGTTTGGCAGGGTTGCCCCCTTTCGACAGGGTTGCCCCCTTCCTCTTTCTTTTCGTAGCGGAGGTGCTGGGCTATTTTTTGCGCTTTCAAGTGATAGGCCTCATAGGGTGAGGCTCTCGATTTGATAGGAGTAGCAGCTGCTGGCGAGTTTGCAGACAATACAGCCTTATATGTGGAGGGATCAGCAGCGAGCCTTGAGACGGTTAGGGGCACCTTGGCTATCAATTGTGAGGCCTCCCGGGCCCGGATCAACTGGACAAAATCCAATGGCTTCTTTACGGGCATTGAGGAGGTCTAGGAGGTCCGGGATTGGGGGCTACTTTTAGCTTTCGATGGATTGCGAGAGGGAAGGCTACGAGATACCTTGGCTGCTAGGTGGGTACTGATATTTCAAAGGAGCAATAATTTGACACCATTCTAGAGAGCGTTCAGCACAAGCTTCTATACTAGAGCTCGACCGAACTCTCCCTATCAGGTAGAGCCCTGGTAGTCAACCAGGTCCTCCTTGCCACGACGACCCCGTACATAGCCTCATGTTGGTGCTTCCACCAGGGTATATGGGGCAGCTGAGACGTTTGGCGCGTAACTTCCTATGGGCAAGATCGTATGTCACACATAATATGAGAGCCAAAGTTGCATGGCAGACACAACGATCATGCCATAGACACGAGGAGGATTGGGTATCATTGGTCCAAAGATGCAGAGCAGAGTCCTCCTGAGAAAGTTAGTGATACGAGATCTCACTCTAGGCATGGAGCAGTGGAAGCTCCTACTCCAACGGTGGCTTCTTGTTGGGAACTCTCCTCGCATAGGTGGACAATGACAACAGTCCCACAAGTGGGTTTTTTAAGAGGCTCCCCTAATAGGAAAGGGCTCCCCACTTATAGGGGCCTTTTTAGAATTTGGCGGTGTTTGGCGAGGGGACTCATTTGGGCCAGTCCTTCTTGTAGGGATGAATTCAAGAGTTGTGCTAACTGTTTCTAGTGGCTCTCCTTCAAAGGTGACATCAACATGTTTATTACATGTCCCAATCACCATTACTTACGTCTTATCTATATTGACCTGCATTCTCGAGTGTCTATAGAAGCTTGCAAGTTCTCCTTACCCTTTGTGAAGAATACCACATCATCTACATAAAGCATATCCTACAATCCGAACAGCCTTCTTGCTGTGAATTCTCATCTGCTCTTTCAAATCATTGATAAAAAGGCCAAAAAGAGTTGATGAGAGAGGGCAAGCTTGTTGAACCCTTATGTCATTGCTTATGATAGTTTTCCCCTTGGAGCATGATCTATCCACTAGCAGCTGCGCTAACTACTAGAACTCTCATATACAGTTGGTATGCAACCTCTTTGAGTTCTTGAGGAACTTGTCTTTCCCACAGCTTCTTATGAGGGGGGGAAAAGAGAGAGAGAGAGAGAGAGAGAGAGAGAGAGAGAGAGAGAGAGAGATGATTGTATGAAAGTTCGCGTGAGACCCTTCAGAATTATGGGATTGGTGATCGCTATCAACTAATAGTGATCCCTTACATACAAGGAGAGAAAATATTTCAAACTTGTCATGTATTGAGTACTTGTTGGGCTAGCTTGTGTGCTAGACCTAGTACCTTATTGTGATGTTCCAAAATCTCTTTCAAGTAGCTTCCTAGCTATTTGGTTGGCTGCTCCAACAGATTTTAGAGAGAGAAAGAAAGAAAGAAAGAAAGAAAGAAAGAAAATTTATTAAAGTCTACGAAAGACCGATGGGTCTATGAGACTGATAAAAATCTGATACAAACCAAGTAGAAGGGTGGAGCTAATGAGTGAGCATCATCACCCATGCTGAATGTGAAGTCCTAAAAATAGATAGTCATATAGCATCAGTGGTGTCATCAACATTGTCCTCGTAAGTATAATGTGACCTCATGATGGTGTAGGTGTCAAGGGGACTCAAGGGAAGGGCAAGATCGTGATGATGTGTAGCCCGTGATGGAGCGCTAGCGGCTGTTTGTGGGTGTTGTCCGTCTCGGTCTCCTGGCGATGACCCTGCTTCTGAGTCCTGACCAAAGCTACTATAACTCCTGTGAGCCATGCTCCAGGTCTGAACAAGGAGGGGAGGTCACCAAGTGTAATCTACGTGTCCATCTGCTATCGAGTCTGGCGTGTCTCAGACTCTGGGCTATGTGGTCCATACAGTCTGAGTGGAAAACTTCAATAATCTTGCTCTATATGGATTTCCAAAACAACCCTGGGTATGAGGCTATACTAGGGGGACCTTTCTTGCGTATGGTAGGATTGATCCATGATTGGCGCTCCAATAACATTTATCTAAGGAAAGATCTGCAAGTCATGAGGGTTGATCTCCAAACATGGAAGATTCACACTAGGTCCGAAAATCTATTTGCAGTTGAATGGGATACCATCGATAGGTCTGTGCCGGTAAAGCTAGTTTAAAAATATGAGAGAGAGGAAAATGATAAGAGTCTTGATGAATCTTGGTGTGCTCCTTTACCGAAACTAGAAGACTCACTTAATTGGATGCATACATTGGCAACAATAGATCTACCAACTGTTGCTGAGGGCACTTAGGCAATGGACCTTGACGATGAACAACTTAACTCGATTACATCTTTTTACACCATAAGAGCGGTACTACCTAATCAAATTGAACTAGGAATTGACAATGCCATTGATCCTAATGAGATAGATATGAATCCATATCAACTTTGGGTAGAGCTAACATCAAGAGAGATCGGATTGTGTGTCGGAGGCCTGTCTCTGTGCCCTGAGTAGAAGCTCTCTATAGTGCCTCGTGAAGGAAGGCAACAAGATACCTCTTGTCTGGGTACGTAAGGAGCTTGGTGAGGGGCCCAAAACTGGTTCTGAAGTGGCAGTGATATCGGCCACGGATCTCATAGTATACATCGCATTTGAAGTAAAGTGCTCCTCAGACTCGATATCCTATCGATCACACAACGTGCATATGCGGCCCTCCTTGGGGATCCCCCTGGCTCATCCACTCTCGATACAGAGTTGGTGCGATGACACTCGAAACTGCCCGATGGAGATCCTCAGTGAGTGCGATAGATGGATTTGCGTGTACTCTGGGGAGGTAATGAAACCTTCCTCAGAGGAGTGGAGGGAGTGATCCCTGTAGAAGCTGAGCTTCATTGGAAGCTCCCTCGGATCCAACCAGGTCTTGAAATTGTGAAGCTGTAGGAGGTCCTCGAATGACCTAGTTAGGAGGTCCTCTCGAATGACCTAGTTCACCTTGTGGTACCCAAGTGGGATAGATGGTGCGTCTAAGCTATACTAGAAAGGAGGCAACCTGTCAATGTGGAGTCCTAGTCTTGCAAACAACCTACGTGTCTGCGCATACCAACCCCTCTCGTCTCCTCCATTTGCGAGACTCATGGATGATGCCAGAGCAGCCAGCCATGGTAACCTACGTCGTTTCGATGTGCAGGATCCATACTTTCTGACTCAATGGAGATAGGTGATATTCTGGAACGCTGCATCTAGCTGCAAGGGGGTAGCTCCAAACTCGACTTGGATGATATGATGCGGCACTAATGGCTTTCATTTGTGAGAGCAAGAGGATCTGTAATCGCTCTTCTCGAGCCCACTCTGTGTCTGAGAGGACTGGCCCCCAACAAGGGCTGTCATACTTGCCTGCTGGTCGACGAACCAAGGAGTCAAATAGGAGAGCCTTGGTCCGAGGGTCCTGAAATTGTGAATGGAAGCAGTGTCTCTCCAATCGGGCAAGTGAGGCATAGCTTGAGCCTGCATTGCTGCCTCATCGTGAAGATCGGACCAAAGAAAACAACACCTAAGTAGGTATACGAGGAGACAATCTCAAGTGGCTCCCCATCGAAAATGAACTACTCCATGTGCATGGTTGCTCGAGATATGTTGGAGATCATAACCTTGGTTTTGTCAAGGTTGACCTTTAAATTGTGTGACTAACAAAAGGCATGCAATGCATCCAAGTGTCTTTGGAGCCCCTCGGAGAGGACACCAGTACCACATCATCTACGTATAGGAAGATCTAAACCAAGGTATCGGCGAGAGAGCAACCAGGCCCCCCTAATGTCCTCATAGAGGTCTCGAGCTCGTCTATGTAGAGACCAAACAAGGTTGGTGACAACGGGCAACCTTGTTTGACCACAATGGTGCTCATAATCTCACATGTCCGTCCCGCACCTATCCTAACTTGGTCTGAGACACACTCGTAGAGTGCTATAACAGCCCATATGATATCCTGGTCATACCCCAGCTCCTGCAGGTGTCTAATGAGGCAAGCCCGTGGGACCGTGTCAAAGGCTTGGGGGGGAAAGGGACTAATGTAGGAGTATCCTAGTGAGAAGATGGAGGGGATTATCTAAGTCAGTTTTGTAGTACTTTTTGACATCACATTTAATCTATCCTCCTACTCTTCTCTTCCTCCTCCGTCATTTTCCATCTCCCCCTTAGGAGCACGTCTATTCAAACATACCTTCATTGCAGATTGCTTCCCCTAGAGACCTCACACTTTTCTAGGGAGCTCCTAGAGGAGGGTGAGTCATCGCCGTATAGAGCCCTATACCCAAACATCATGGATTTGTCGAGCCATGGGCTCCCCTTTTAAGAGACTTAAATCCCAAGACTATAGAGTGCCAAACATGGATCATCGACTTTGAAAATGAATTGATTATATAGTATTTCTCGAGTATGGATACTCTTGCAGAGGAGGTTCTAGTGTAATTGACTACCTCATGGGATCCCATGCCTTAGCCTCTCACATTACGAATTCCTCTATCCCACCGCCACCACATGGAGTCGACTATACCTACTTATTTCTTAGCTTGTCCATCTCACTCCTATCATCAAACACATCCCATCACACATACACCCCCTACATCACAAATTAGCCCTTGCATGTGCTGTCTATCTCTTTGCTATGCTTGTAGATATTGACCATATCCTCCTACTAGCGGATAGAGTGTCCCAATTCTCTGCTCGTTCATGATGTCGCAATCTAGTCTTTCTCCCTACCACCCAATCCACTCGCTGGCTGCCCATTGGATCAATCCTTGCAATAGCCAGTATGATGATGAGTGTAAGACTTGTGTTATCAACTCATATTCGACTCTCGAGACAAAGCATCATCTTCCACTTGAGATGGAAACCAAACGAGAATATCATTGTCTAGTCCGTCGGAAGAAAAGGGCCTTCATTTGCCAAAATGAGGAGGAGCAATAACTCAAGGACTTATGGTGGAAGTTTCTGGAGTGGAGGTTCCCATCCCTCCTCATGGATCCAACCTTCTAATACACATGCCCTTTATGGCATCACTCACGAGTCCATACCTTTCATAGCTATCTTGCCCTACCACTTGTTCACTCTTCACTACCGATGATATCAACCTTGCAACCTTCAAGCTACAGTGTTCAAGCCAAAGATCATGAGGAGCTACACATTGAGTACACGGTACATGGACTAAGCAGATCTTAGCAGAGCTATTTAACTAGTCCCATATAAAGAGACTACAGGTTCTGTGTGCACAGATGATCCATAACAAGCCATCGGTCACACATCATGTCTTACCCCTCTACAACTTGATGCATCCTTCCAAGTAATCACATATCTTCACAAAGTAAGGGATTTCAACACCACTACCTACAGACTACCATGGTTGGCCTTGACCTAGTCTATGGCACTAGAGACAGATGGCGATCAGAGGAGTTCAGACACGTAGATGGTTTCTTGACCTGGGACTCTGGATAGACTACCACCATTTTAGTATAGCATTGAGGGCCCATCCACTCCGCTCATCTATCATTAGATGAACTAGGTCCTGAGAGAGGATCTCTTACAACTCCACACATGCAGAACCTGGCTAGCGCACCATGAGCTTTTGATAAAATTATCTTCTTCAGAGATCACTGCCTTAGATCTCAGTTTATCGATCCCATTGGCTATACTCAAATCCATCTCCTACATGCATTAAGGATCTCAATTAGATGGTTCCGGGTATCCTCCCATTGGCTACATATTGCAAGCCACACGAGAGACTGACCTGCACTCTATGCATTGTGGAGGAGGTTAAGACAAAGGAGCATTTTGAATTATTTCTTCTCCTATTCTCCTATGGTGGGTCATACAATTGTTACAAAGACATATGAGAGGATAAGGGAGAGATTCCTCTGTGAAAGGCCTGTGGAGAGGTGTATTGAAATATGTTGCTGAAAGTTTGCCATGTCAGCAAAATAAAGTGGGCAGCAAACTACCAGTTGGTTTGTTGCAACGCTGAACTTGATAATGATGGGCCTCTTCCTTGCAGCGTCTCTCCCTACTTTGGGCATTTTCAAGGGGGAATTCCCCCTCCCCCCCCCAAACGAAATGAGAGAGACGTCTGCCATATTTGAAGACCTCGTAGAGTCTAGAACACCTGAAAGACAACACGCACTTTGATTGCTAAACTCCAAATGGATTATTTTAAAGATCATCAAACAAACAGTAGGGACAAATACTACAGAACAAAGGCCTCAATACCAAGGCTGGAGGTGAGAGAGCTGCTGAATTTTTTAAAAGAGGAATGCTATGCTGAAGGTTAGAATTATGAGCGATTTTCGAGTAGTTTATGTCTTGCATCCAAACGGCCGTGTTTACAATGGGCAGGTAATCAGATCAAATGCAAAAGAACATCCTTCATGTGTGTCATTTCTCTTCTCATTCGAGATATTTGCCTACTATGCAGATATATACCAGGGAGAGGCTGAACATCCATTACAGTGTGGCAGCCTTTGCACTAGGAAATTCACTCTCCTCTCTTCCGTTTCTTTTCCTGATTTCACTATTGTCATCTTGTATTGTGTATTTTATCGTGGGTTTGCACTCTGGTTCAGCACACTTCTTTTACTTCATCCTCAATCTCTTCATAAGCTTGGTTGCAATGGAAGGGCTTATGATGTCGATATCCGCAGTTGTTCCAAGTTATTATAGTGGAATGATCGTTGGATCTTCTATTCAGGTGAGTGCAATGTAAGTTTTTGCACTGTGCAAGAGATGGATAGCTGTCGTATAGTTTCTTACGCCCATGTGCACCCTAAAACTGATACTGTTTATGTTGTGCAGATTGTCTTTATGCTTGTAGCTGGATATACGTCCCGTCCAAGTGATATCCCTCGTCCATTGTGGATGTACCCAGTGTCCTACATTTCATTCCACCGCTATGGAATCTGGGTAATTTCTGTGATGCACAATAGAGTGGGGATGGCGGGGCCTCTGGAAAAAAATACTTAATACTCTTGCAGTTTTCTATTTGTCGTCTATATCACCTCTAAATAAATGTGTCTTTCCTTCTCAGGGATTGTATCAAAATGAGTTTCTAGGTTTGAATTTTCGACATGCTTTGAATCAAATGAGCGGAGAGCATGTGATTGAGGGTGTCTATCATATGCAGTATCCTGGGAAATGGAGCAACTTCCTGATCTTGTTTTTCATGGCACTATTTTATCGTGTGCTTTTCTTCATCTGTATTAGAGCAAATGAGCAGTTTTCAGCCTCGCTGAAATTTCAGAGATTTAGAGTGAAGTTTCATCCGTTCTAAGACCTTCATATTTGCTGCTCTATGAAACGCTGCTGTAATGTATTGTGTAAACTTATCCACAATAGAAAGTCAACAAACTCAAAATGATGCCAGTACTTTCATGAGAGATTACCAGATCACCAAACAGAATGATGCCAGCACTTTCATTGTTTAGACCCGGGATACATCGCACAGGAGTCACAATGGCTCTGGTCTTGCGTCGAGCCTCGTCCAGGAGACCGAGACACACGGCACCCCTTGACGGGCACCAACGTCCCATCACCGGCTATGCACTAGCCAGGGGGACATCACATACGGAGGATTCCGCTCCCCGCTCCAGTCCTTTTCTTTTCATTGTTACATCCAGATGTATTTGATTATGTATGATCAGACTTAGGATTCAGCACGGGTGATGATGCTCGTTTCAGTAGCTCCACCCTTATTGTGATTTGTATCAGATTTTCTTTCAGTCTCATAGACCCATCGGTCTTCCAAAGACTCTAATAAAATTTCTTTCTTTCTTTCTGCGCACTGCTGCTGGGACACCTTGACAAGAGTTTTTTCCAATACGTAACCATCTAGGAGTCGCTATCAATGAGAGTTAATTGAAGGTCGATAGTCCCAGTGATGCTAGTGTTTGAATGATCAGTTATACTGTCTGTAATCCAGTCATTGGCCGACACATCCAGGCTTAAAATCCAGCAGGTTTTTCTCATGGAAGCTAGAATTGCAGATCCCATGTGCAGCCTACAAGGCATGGACTTTCATAGAAGTAGGTTCCGTATTGCGGACTTACCACAGATGCATGCACGAATTAATCTACAAACGTCCTCTATCAACGTTGATCTTTGCAAGAGATCTCATCTTGCAGGCTTTATTCTTGGGTACTCGACAGCAAATAGCCATTAGCAGTGCGGACAAGCCATTCTGGAATCAATCAAATCTGCCACTGCCAGATTGTGGAAAATCGAGCTTATGATTTTGTTGGGGAAGAAACGATCATCTTTCTTCGTTTAGAGGCCCTACAAATGACGATCGGGAGAAATTGCAAGTGAAGAGGACCCAAAATAGAGTGCATCGCATGTGGGCAGAACTCGCAACGAGGAACGCAGCTTGAACGCCTCCATTGTATTGACAATAACGAAGTGGGCTAGATTCGAGAGAGAAATAAATTGAACACAATGTTGTGTGCTTGGATTCATGTTAGCATGGAAATTCAGGCTGTTTACACACCGCCAAAGGGTGCCCAGTTATCACCCCATATTAAATCCTCCCCCTCCCTTCTACTATTTCCCCCCCTCGAAATCTCTTTATGTTACTCATGACCACCTATATTCTTTCTCGGACAAGCGAATTGCCAAAGCTTCAAGATATTTTAGACATTCTATGATGGTTCAGTTTGCATCTTGTTGCTCAAGCAACTTGTTGAGAGGAATGGAGGATTAAAGAACTACTATAGATATGTGGTTTTTCATACTTTTCAATGCAATGTTGCCCTCACTTAACCTCTCTCTAATGGATTTTAAAGATTCTATGATAGTTTAGTTTGTAACTTGTTGCTCCAGCAACTACTTAAGGATTGGAACATTATTGTTGTAGATATGTGGTTTAATGTTCTTGTTGTTACAATGTTGCCTCTCTCAATGTGTCAATCCCCTCCATTAGAGAGCTCCAGATGCGTACGTGCACGGATATGTGTGTGTGTGTGTGTCCCATCCATTCCACCCAAAAAAGCATGTCTCATCAAAGGTTAATGCCAACATTTCAAATTGAGCTCTCTCTCTCTCTCTCTCTCTCACGAAAGGGTTAGCCCTAACCCTAAATGGGTTTGTATATATTCTACAGTTTCAACTAAATCTAGTGTGTACAGTTAGTCATTTGTGGTGTGCTCTCTAACTATGCCCTCTCTCCTCATCTCCACTCTTCTCCTCTCCCCTCTTCATATTTTGTCATGGTATCAGAGCATGGTTCTGCCTTCCGCTGAGGTGCCATCCTTCTTGTGAGAGTGATTGAGAGATTGAGAGATCGAGAGAGATTGATTGTTCCATTCTCTTCCGTTGAGAGAAAATTCCATCCATTGGAAAAAGATTTCCATTCATCTCCTTTGAGAATTCTTTGAGAGATTTCCGTCTACACTTGAGAGAGTTCTTCATTACTTTCTTCTAATTTTGTGAGAGATCTTCTTTGAGTAAGAGAGTTTTCTTGAAATTTTTAGTTGTGAGATTTTTTTGCGAGAGAAAGCCAAGATCTGCTTGTTGTGTGCAAGACTCTCCTCGAACTTGCTACTTTGCTTAATGTTGCAAGGGTCTCCTCATTGAGAAGCTTGATGATCCAAACAAATTTCATCATGGTTTCGCCCTCAAATTTTCCTTTGACGTCGAGGATAAAAACAGCCGAATAGCCATGGCAAAGCAAAGAACAAGCATGCAACACAATGCTGACTTCTCAGCGCCAACTTCAACACTCTCAGCTACCCAATGATCGCCATTCGAGCTTGAGGAGGATCTCAACGAGGACTTCCTTGAGATAAGCCAAGAGGCTCCAGTGAGCACCGCCTCCAACGGCCAATGATGTCTCCAATGGCAACAAGCAACTCCATCGCTAGCTGACACCTTCAAGCAACATATTCATCGCCACTGACTTGCAAACTCCGTGAGCACTGCTCCAAATGACTCCAATGCTGAAATCATTCGTAGGCTTGCCTTCACCATAGCTGGCTAGCTCTAGCCACTCCACCCGTAGCTTCTGCAATGACCAACTCGGTGCCTCCAATAGCAAGGTGCAACTCAACGAGCAGCATCTACAAAGCATCGATAACCCTACCTACAGACAATGATGCCATCGCCTTCCTCCACGATGACGCCATTGCCATCGACTCTCTTCTATGCAAACCTCCAAAAGCTCCATATCTTAGTCTGCACCAAAAAATGACATGTGGCAGATAGGGTTGGTCAGTAGCCCTAGGTTTGGTTAGCCACTAGTGGTCAGTGTCTTAACACGTGGCAGATAGGATGACACTAGGGTGAGGTCAGTTTGACCCTTGGTTAGTAGGCTTAGTCACCACATGTCACCTCAACAAATGCCACATCATCATTAACACATCATCCTGCCAGCTCATCTGACACATCATCAGGCTGACCTCTAGCTACCACATCATGCATTGACCAAGTCAAAGTGCCACATCATTAGGGTTAACTAATCAACAATTGATTAGTCAAAGTTGAGTCAACACTGCCACCTCATCTGCTAAGTCAGCAGTCAAAGTTAAAGAGCCACATCACCACTTTGACCAATCAATAGTCAACTGCCACCTCATCCCAGGCACACTGACCTCCTGCTTGGCACACTTGGCATTTTGCATGTGCACCCAGGTGCCACCTCAGCACACTACTCCATAGGCACACCTCTTGCTAGTCATAGTACCACATCATCACTGCATGTGACCCACAGTGACACATCATCATTGAGCACATTTGCACTCCTTTCGCCCTCCACCTAGATCAAGTCGTATCTCTTGATCCAAGAAGAATTTGAGGGCGCTGCAAAAAGAAAAGTCACTCGATTTTTCATGCTCTATGGGCTCGTCACATCACAGGCACATTTTGGTGCAAGTATCACTTACTTTTGAGCTTCATCGTCAATAAATCCACTTCCTATATGCACATCAGCCTCTACATCGACGCATCTAACCCAACACTTAAAAAGAACAAAAGAAAAGGAATTATTTGTTGTTCTTTCATCGATCGACGGTTGGTATAGATCTAGATCAGAGTAGACTAGATCGCCGTAGAGGGGACGCTTTGAATCTCCCCAAGTTGCCAATCTAAGCCATGCCCAAAATTTTCGACTAGTACCTACTCGGAGTCAGTCCATATGCTCACATACGGTTTCACATCATCACATTACCTGAAACCTGACGTTCATCAGTTCAGTGAGCTGACTTCAAGGTTCAGAGGCATTGCCGATTGTTCAATAAGCAGATAGCATATTATTCAATTTCACACACACATGCCACCATTGTAAAGCCTATATGGCTATTTCATGGCATTGTGCACATCATTTCAGCCTTGTAAATCCTCTTGGCTATTTCCGGCATCATATGCCACCCAAGTTAGATGATCTGATTGTGACAGGAAGCAAGGATAGCTTCATCAAAAAACTAAAACAAGACTTATCTGCAAAGTTCGACATGAAAGATCTTGGACTTATGCACTATTTTCATGGAATTGAGTTCTGAAGAGATTCAGACAGCACATTCATGAGTCAGCTTAAGTATGTTGACAGTCTCCTAAAGAAGTTTCATATGGCGCATTGCAGGATTACATCCACTCCCATGGAATAGAGTTTGAAACTTACTAAAGATTCACAAAAGCCTACAGTCAATGACAGGTACTACAGGTAGCTCATTGGATCTCTTATACTATCACACGACCAGATATTTGTTATGCAGTAAGTTCACTAGCACATTTTATGGCAAATCCAAAACAGTCTCACTGGAATGCAGCCAAAATAGTCTTGAGATACATCAGAGGTACAAGACAGTTTGGGATAGAATACAGAGGAAGTCATCCACGATTGCATGGATACTGTGACAATGACTATGCCAGAGATCATGAGACCAGGAGATCGACACAAGGATATGCATTTCTCCTTGGTCAAGGTGCTATATCATGGTTGTCAAACAAACAACCAAGTGTTTCTTTGTCTTCGACTGAATTAGAATATAAAGCACTCACTACAGGTGCATGTGAGGCTATATGGCTCAAAAGACTATTGTCAGAAACAAATTACTTTGATGAGTCAAAGCTAACAACAATATACTGTGATAATCAATCGGCTCAAGCATTGGCCAAGAATCCAGTATATCACTCCAGGACAAAGCACATTGATGTCAGAAAGCACTTCATCAGAGAAAGAGTGTTACTTGGTGACATCACACTACTGCAGCATTGTGATAGCAAAGAAAATGTTGAAGACATCTTTACCAAACCACTCGGTAAAGAGCTATTCGAGAAACATTGACTAGCTCTTGGTTTGACGCAGAGAAAGGACATTTCCATTAAAGGAGTGTGACTATTCGAGAAACACCGACTAGCTTTTGGTTTGACGCAGAGAAAGGACATTTTCATTAAAGGGGTGTGATGGAATGTAATGCTCAATCCTTCCTCGATTCCCCAGAATCATCATCTTAAGGGAAGGCCTACTTCATAATGTTGATCTTGAGGGAAGGTGTTGAGAGTTCACGCTCAACATCATGTGATCATGTGTGCATAGCACTAACCCAATAGAGTGCTATAAAGGAAAGGGTTAGATCCCCTAACCCTAACCCTAAATGGCTTTGTATATATTCTACATTTTTAACTAAATCCAGTGTACAATTAGTCATTTGTGATGTGCTTTCTAGCTGTGCCCTCTCTCCTTATCTCCACTCTTCTCCTCTCCCCTCTTCATATTCAGTCAGACTATCAGCCCCTTTATGGCCCATCAAAATCATTCCTACTTTCCATTTTTAAAAAAATAAAAAAATAATTCCTGTCTCTTTTCACTCACTACTACACACGGATCCTATTGCGATGCTTAAGTACCGACATTTAGCGTGCGCAGGGCGCTAATCATCGATATTGGAAGCGAGGTTCGTTAAGGCTTGCTATATAGCGAACGTCGCTATATAGCGATGTTTGCTAAAGTCGCTATATAGCAACTTTTATCAGATTGGTAATGGTCATTATATAGTAACACTGAGACAGTTTTCTATAGTGACGTTTTACAAAGAGTTTTTTTCCCCATACCGACCTTAAAAGAGTTTTTTCCAATGACAAATTTTTTTTAATTTTCATACATGTTTGATCTCTTGAGAGAATAAAAGTACGAGAGCATGTATATCAAGCCTTTGAAGCTCATATATTCATCTCCAAGTTTGAGATGAAAAAAATCAATGAAGAGCATTTACATCAACCGTTTCATCCTAAGCCAAGTCTAACGCGCCAAACAAGTCTATCTCTAACTCTATACCAAGTTGATCTCCTATATCATCATCGTGCTCTAGCATCATACGTTCACCTAAGAGTACTTAATCATCTTCTTTAATAAAGTGTGGTGATTCTTGATGATCGTCGTCTTCTTCCTCAATATTGTGATCTCCATCTTCCTCCCATACGATGTCATTATGCGCATCTTCCTCTTGGCTCATATTGTGATCTTCATCTTCTTTGCTAGATTCATCTGGATCAATTCGATCCGGCATTGGTAGTGGCATCTTCATATCCACATCTCTATCTTTAAAAATTTGCTTACTTTGTGGTGCAACTTGGATCACGTACCACCATCTTGGATCAGAACGATCCGGATGAAAAACCACCTATATTGAAGATGGGTGCCAAATGCCATCAATTATATATATGAAATTATGCTTAAGTACATGTATCAATCGATCTTTAAAAACGAAAGCTTCGATTAATTAAATTATTAGTATGCACTACTCACAGTGCTCGGGAAGAACAAAAGTATCACTTTCATCGGTCCAAAGTTTGGTGGAGTCTATTGCAAAGAAACCGATACTATCTTTTCTCACTGTCACATGGAGACCGGTGTAAATAGTTCTAAACCATTTTACATCAAGAATGAAAATACTGAATCGTCTAAAATCAACTTCATAGATTTCGCCTATGGTTCCACAATAATCCAACTGTGAGGAGAGAAGATTGGTATCCGAAGCACTTGCTCGGCTATCTTGTGTGAAGTTAGCCATGACTCCACAATCATATGTGACTCTCTTTGAATCGATGTGTTCCACGTGAAAATGTCATCCATATGACCATAATGCACTGTACTTTTTGTACTGTAAAAAAGCATCGTTAAAACAATAAAGATGCATCTATTTTATAGCGTATATTGTCACAAATAATTACTTAATTACGTCAAGAGGTAAGAAACTTACATGCATCATACATCCAGATGATAACTCTCAATCGCGCTCGTTTATTATCTCTCCATCGTGTTCGGCTTTACGTAGAGTCAGTTGTAGCCAATCAAGTGACCTGTGAGTGGGGAGAAGAGCCAGATCCCGTGGATATGGTTGCGATCGCCTGTACATTACTCTAAATCTCATCCTTGCATTTATTCTTTCTGCTTTTGCCGCTTCATATCTCTCAATCCACTTCTGCATCTCCTTGCTATTGAGGATACAAAACTTATTAAATTTCTCCATTTGCTCTTTGCTCATCTTTCTCCTTCTCCTTCTCCTTCTCCTTTCTTTCTCTTCTTTTTTCCTCTCTTTTTCTCTTCTTTTCATAAGCATATGCCTATGCCTATGCTTATGCTTATGCATGAGCATATGCTCATATTCTTATGCATAAGCATAAGCAAATGCTTTCTCAATGTATTCTCTTATGCTTTGTCAATGTATTCTCATATGCTTTCTCAATGTATTCTCTTGTTTTTTGTTTTTTGTTTTCGTGTTTGTGTCTACATTAGACATGGGATGTCGCACGTTCGACGAGTACGAAAACCCTCGTAAGAGAAGACATCATGATCTCTATTCTCCAGAGGACTTTGATTCCCCTCAAGCGACACCTTGGAGGCCTACCCCTACAACTACCCTTGGCCCACCGACTCCTCTTGGACGTAGCACTATGACTACCCCTCGGGGAACTCCTTTGCTAGTATCCCATGGCTTTGTTAGGAATCCCGACGAGTTTGTGGCGCAAATGACTGATGAGGAGGCAGCAAGATTCTTCTCTCTGCTATCCCAGAGGACCTCAGCAATTCCCTCTCCAACACCGATAGCTGGACCTACTACCAACCGTCCCCTCGTGCCCCTTCGATTGAGGGGTCATCACTTGGGCGTGCCCATCGTAAGGAAAGGAAGAGTAGGAGGGGTCGCTTATGTTGTGCTGACTCGAGAGATGTAGACAAGTCAGCACACTCACGTCCCTATAGGCC
This sequence comes from Dipteris shenzhenensis, assembly GCF_047967505.1. Lineage (NCBI taxonomy): Eukaryota > Viridiplantae > Streptophyta > Polypodiopsida > Gleicheniales > Dipteridaceae > Dipteris > Dipteris shenzhenensis. Next base: position 10,616,683 of record NC_141627.1, on the reverse strand, counting down.
TCCACTTGGTCCCGAGACCTAGTATCAATTAGGTCCCTTACCCTCTCCTATTCCCACTGCTACTCCTCGCTCCGGAAGCACTCGCATAAACACCACTCGTTCTAACTCTACCACTACCATGAGTCCTCCTTACCCAGTCGAGGACCTATCCTATCAAATCATGGTGGCTGGAGAGATAATAGAAGATAAAAAGAGCAAAGCAGTGATGGCCACCATGAGGTAGTTGATGAGCCACCACTTCAAGAGTGGCATTGCTACTGATTGGCAGTATCAAGATGACCAAAAGAAGCAGTCAGTCATCGATGAATTGAAAGCAAAATACCCTAACCCCCCAAATTGGGAGTTCAATGAGAATTACATGCGAGAGCGCATGGGTTTGGTCTTGAATCTCATCGTAGATCAACCTTGCGTACTTCTATCGCAAAGGGGAGGGCTAAACCCAGCTGGGCAGACAAAGCTGATTGGAAGTTTTTCAAGTAGCAGAAGAGGGACCATCCCGAAATATTCGAGTGTCAGAGGTGGGCTGCGAGGAGACAGCTGGACGCCATAGGTACTTCGCACTTTGGTGCAGGCGGACGGTCGGCATTCGAGGCAACTGTGGTAAGTCTACTTCTTCTCATTTAATGTATTGTTCTATTTGTTTTACTATATATTACATGTACTTTATCTAACTCTCGTAAATTGGGTCCATAGCAAGCTGCGATAGGTCGCCTTCCTACAGATGCAGAGATGCAATGCACGTTTCACGTAAGAACAAAGTTGTGGTTTATTGAGCAGGAGGCAATGGGAGTGACAGTCGATTAGGCTGAGGTGGCTGCTCACACGGTATAAGTCTACTCCTACTTGTAATCTCACTTTTTAAATTATTTTATTCTTTAAGTTTCAATCTAATTTTCAATTAATATGATTTTACTCTTAGAGTCAAAGCTCGAGCATCCCATCACCGGAGGCGAGCGGCGACGAGGGCCAGGGATCAGGCACAGCTCACGAGGGCCAGGGATCAAGCGCAGCTCACGAGGGCCAAAGATCAAGCCAGCAAGACGAGGATGAGGAGGAGGACAACGATTCGAATGAGTAGTAGTAGTAGTAGTAGTAGTTTGCATATACTTTACCATGTATATCCTTTTATATATCGGCTCGTTTGAGCGATTTTGTATCACCCTTTTCGAAAGGGTAATTTTGTAACAAACAATATTGTATATCTTCGACATGTATATGCTTCTGTCACTCGATCGATTCATTTGAGCAATTTCGTATCACCCTTTTTGCAAGGAAAATTTTGTAATAAAAAACTTTTTTTTTGTAATTACTAATAAAAAAACATTAGTGGGAAAAAACAGGGCTTGCTGTGGCCCTGTTTAGCCCCACTAATGTTTTTTTTTAGTTCTGTTAATCGTCACTATATAGTGACATTTACCAGTGTCACTATATAGCGACGTTTACCAGTGTTGCTATATAGCGACGTTTATTAGCGTCACTATATAGCAACCGTTCTTTTTCGATGCTTATAATGACGTAAATAACGACCTTTGCGCTCATCAAAAAAAAAAAGTGTAAAAAACATCGGTATTTTCGTCGGAAGAGGGCCTATGCCTTGTAGTGACTTCGGTCAACGTTCCTCCATATGCCATGAGTCAGTCGATGAGGCTTCTTTCGCATACGATGGCAGAATTCGCATCAAGGAGTCTTGGTTCTGTGCGCATGGGAAGAGTTTAGACAGCACAAACATCAAAGCTTTTTGACCCTAAACTTTGAAGCTTGGATGCTTACTTGCAAATCCATCCTTCCCCAACTCCGCCCTTCAACCTTCCTTCCAGGTTTCCAATTCCTCGCCAAATTCCTCTCTTTCTGCTTTCTGATAGCTTCTTCGTATGTTGTTTGTAGGTGTCTTACCTCTTGCTCCCGCTCAACGCACTTTATCGCAGAATTTTTATCCCATTGTAGCATTGCTCTTTCCTCCATGCCTCCCTTTACTCTTCTCACTCACTCTGGGATTTGCAACCTTGGCCAGTAGCAGCCGCCATAGGGACTTGCCTCCCCCCCGCAGCTGGGTTGCGACCTACAGTAGTACCGTGGCGTCCACAGAAATCTCGAAGAGAGTGCCCGTAGTCGCTGCAAGAGAGCAACGGGAGGAGGACCAGTAGCAGCAAAAGCCAAACTCGTAGCATATTGTGTGCAATTTAATTTCTGGTTGGTAGATGCAATCGGTTGTCCCAGTCGGTCCTTTTGCCTCCCAACTTAGCAGGTGGTTGTGGGCAAGGTATAAAGGAGGTGGAAGAGGCTGGAGGTTTGAAGCGTGGAGGGAAGCCGAGGAAGGGGCCCGAGGAGATCCCTTTCCGCAACTGCAAGGAAGGAAGAAAACGAAGCTCGAGGGGGCCATGGAGGAGGAAGCAACCGGACCTTCCATCTCCTCTCCTCGCAAAGCCTAGCGTCTCTCTACCTCCATTTGTCTCTTTTCAACAAAATCCATAAAAATTATTAAGAGAGTCCTTCTTTCTGACACGTAGCAGGCTCTTTTCATCCAAGCTGCAAGGTGTCCTCTCTTTTTTAAGTTGTCCCTCGTTAATAGGTTAAAGATATATGTTGTATGTATCTATCTTTTAAAATGTCTCTCTATCTTATATATCTATATATGTGTGTGTGTGAGAGAGAGAGAGAGACAGAGCGCGCGCCCGCGCGTGTGTGTGTATAGAGAGAGCCGTTCGCTTACGATTAAAACACACGCGAATTCTCGAGAGTTGGAACCTGATCTAGTACAATATTTCGCCTGGAAAAGGGCAGGCAGCGAGTGAAATGTACAGAGCGCGCCCCATGCGCTTGGGCACCGTAGAGAATATTGCCCAGCCATACTCAAACTCATTTCACCGAGTAGTTTAACATATTAAGCCTAAATACACGTTCTTCACTAGCTTTTGCACGATGATAATCGTTTTCCAAGTACAGTCTCGCACGTTCCAGTGGAGTACGAAGTTCAATGGCGTCCACGATCAGCTTCAAATGCCCAGATCGACGGCGTGGAATAGGAGCAGCGCCCATGTACTGCACTGCTTTCGAGAGGTTTAGCACTCGTATTCGCCCGGTCCTGGGATCTCGCTGTGGTAATCTTTAAATCTGGGAGCGGTGCCGAATTTCGATACACTGAATGAAGTTTTTTTGGACTCGATTTGTTGACCCTGTCATCAGAATGGAACAGTAATTTGTTCCTTATCGCATGATTAATTCCGCCCGATCTTTGTTTCCAACACAGAACAAGCGACAAGCAATATATAATATAGAGCAATGTGTTTTGATTCAAATTCACGTGAAACTTTCATATAAAGATAGGCTCAGTTATTTTTACCAAGGAGGTAACGGTTTTCAAGGCGGATCCTGGGCCTGGGGATTCTTCTCCATAGTGAGCTTTATCATGTTCTACTGAGATAAAAACCTGCGAAACCATTAACATAACAATTTGATAAGCTAGACATCGGAATGAAACCTCTTGCGTCCACGTGCTTCCATGTAGATACAAAATGAAACCAACGATGTCGAATCCTTAAGAGCAGTAAGCTGTCCATAAAGGCAGTCTTCAGACCTTTGCCCTATCATCTCTATCGGAGTGCGAAAACGTGAAGGACGGACAGTTGTTCTTCTTGGATTCGGGTTGTTTGCCGACAGAACCGATGCTCTTATATTGTCCTACTCCAGGAGAGCAGTTGGTCTGGCTCATAACACCATACTGCACGAAAACGGCGAAAAAGGAATAGAGATTATCATTTTGGGCGACGTTCATTTCTATAAGTTTTCTATCTTTATAGATACTGCACATCCATGCGTCTAATTCTGGCTGTAGACCTCCTCCAAGAATATAATGCAATCCAGCAAGCTGGATTGCTTACTGGACACAAGCGGATCTTGAGACTAGTCTAAAGTATCTCGATTACTAATAGCAGAAGCAATGTTTCACAATTACCTTGAACCTCTTTTCACCGCCAAAGCTGATCTTAGGAGCTGACTTGTTTTGTGCGGCTGTTTGAGTTCCTAAAGAAGATCTACCATCACACACTGATGGTCCCGGTGATTGAGTTCCATACTTATTCTGCACGTTATCATCAAACAAACGCATCAGCATCCATACTAACAAACGCAACATACAACCCTAAATAGAGACAATATTGTAAAGGAATTAATCTCCCTATAACTTCACCTAAGGATACATATTACTTGAGCCTTGACCTAGGCTGACGTTGAGATGTGGTGGTGGATGATGCGCGAGTAAGAATGACAAAGGAGAAACTTGTTTGAAAAAGCCTTTACATCAACGGAACAGTTTCAAAATTTCATGCAAAGGAGGGGCATTTACTCATGATGCACTTGAGGGTCTTCTCAATAGGCCACATGTGTAAAAGATATAGAGTATTGGAATATTTTTAAAATGTTAACCTTATAAATAGGGCCCCTCTCTTATTAAAAAATCTCATTTATCACTCTCCTCTTCATCCCTCTCTTTGCCTTCTATACTCCCATTGCCTTCCCATCCCCCCCTCATTTTTTCAATAATCAATTAAGTTTTAGATTCTTTTCAACTAGGGAACCTAGTATTAAATTGAATATATAAGCTCATGAAAATTTATTAGCAATTATAACATATAATATGTAGTTGCATACTTTCTTCAATTTTGTGATAGAAATCGTATCCTTGTTGGCTTCAAAAGCCCCATCCTAATTTATTAGCAAATAACAATCTTAGAATGAATGTTTCATCCGAATTTCCAACTAGCATACTTATATTTGAACCCTACCTAAGCGTTCCATTAATGTAAGATACACATCAATTCTTGTAAAGGGATTGCTTCTACATCTAATTTTCTCTTTAATAATAAAAAATAGAACCTCATGCGTGCTTGATACGTAAAAAAGAGATGAAAGAAGTCTGTACAGATTTACTTTATCAAACTCCGAGCTTAAATATATTCTATTTTGTTGATCTCTTGTGGATCTACCGAAGTCTGCAAACCATGGTGATTGTTGACGGGACAAAACCTGGTAACAAGCATGTTTTAAGCTTAACTTCACCCTTGTAATTATATCTCATCAAGTTGTCTCAATGCTAGCCTTGTAAGTATACTTAAAAGTTCATAAACATATTTTCTAGTCTTCTTAAAAGTTAAGATACATATTTGCATTTCTTTTCAAAATGAGAGGAGTGCATATATAAAGATATTGTCCATTGGATAGTGTAAGCCTTTGCTACTATTATGTTTTGAAGACTTTGAATTGCTTGGGATGTGTGCTACTATCAATTTTAAAACTCAAACATGAAACTTTTTCTTAACGTAGTTTTCAATAATATGAAAATATTACTTCACAATTTGCTACTTTTAGTTGTTTAAGTGTTAATTGTCATGATTCCTTCCTTGATCGATTTTATAGTTCTTGTGATACTTACTTTAAAAATATCAACTACTTTTTAAGACAAACTTATAAACTCTTTGCTTTTTTCACAAAAGTGGGCTCAACTTAGTTTGCCCAATCCTTAGTTAGCCCTAATTTATTTTTGTGAAACATGTGCATCTAGACCAATAATATTGGGCTTCAAGGATTTCTCCACAAGTTTAATGTTACAAAGAAATTCTCTTTTAATATATGAGAACTTAGTTCAGTTCATTAAGAAGTTTGGCAAATCTCATTCTCATTGAACATGTCAATATTTGCTCAGATGCAACATTTAAATGGTAGGCTTCTCCCTATATACGATGCATAAGAGCATCCCATTTGTGGTTTAAGTGATCAAGTGGTTCTAACTAAATAGTACTAGACTTCACTAAATGATAGGCTTCTCCCTATATGATGCATAAGAGCATCACATTTGTGGTTTAAGTGATCAGGTGGTCCTAACTAAATAGTACTACACTTCACTACCCATATAACTAGACAATTTCAGTAGATTTAAAACTAATTTTCATGGAAATAGTGGGGAAATCAATCTATGACATGGAAGACTAGGTGATACTCATTTTAAGTAGATTTGATGCTTGGTGATAGCTAGCGCATTTGAAAGGGTGGTTTTTCCCTTCTTATATTGAATATCATGATAGCTAGTCCTAGCTAAGCTGGTGATATGATTAACCATGTATCACACAATGCATATATTCTAGCTTTGTGGATATTCAATGAAAACCGAATACAAATAAGTACATCTAATTGCCTATGTGGTGTGCACTCCTAGTTATTAGCCAATTATAGTTATGACTCTTAAATTTGTTTGCACTTTCTATTGAAATTAGAAGATTTCCATGAAGGAAAATTTTTCCCAATTAGTGCAAGCTTTAAAACTATGATTCTAGATCTTAAAAATAGTTAATATTAATTGAAGTAATTGCTCAACAAATGTGAGTGCACAGCTGCGTTAGTACACCTTTGCTTATGATAAGATGGTCAGAATTGGTGTTTAAAGTAGCTTTGAAATGGATATGCCAAGACGTTAGTGCAAAACCAAGGACCGACTCTTACCTGCGGGCCGAAGCCAGAAGGGGAATTGTAAGTGCCAGGTCCGGGAGTGCCTTCCCCATATCTATGCTGCGTTGGTAGAAAGTTGACGAATTATTTTAGAGCCAAGTATTATGCACTAATTTATGTGGGGTGAAATAAAGGACACCTTTGATTATGTTGCTAACATTCAAGATATGCTTACCAACATACCCTTTGAAATCGATTGGCAACTCCAAAGCTGATTGCTGGTGCTGTTTCATTCTTGGAAACATACTGCTTCCCCAAGGTCGATCTAAAGTCATACACGGGGCCTGAAAACAGTGCAAACTTTTATCAATTGCTAATCGGAGCATGTATGTACTTCATAGACTTCTTTACATCTCAAACAGCGCAGGCTATTGGTTCAATGTGCATTCTTCCATTCTTCCCCTCTTCTCGATACATAAGCATTCTTATATCTTTTGAGCCAGTTGGACTCACTGAGGTCTACTATTTTTCAATGTCCGATTGGAGACGAGATATTGTTGTGATGTGGATATTGCTCAGCATAGAATTTTAAGGAGGTTTGTTTATTTTGCTCTGCACGATAAAAAATTCACGTACCAGGCCCATCTAATCCTATCCGACACTTCGAAAGCTCCGCATTATAATATAACTGCACAGAAAGAACAAATATCATACTGACCCACATGATCAACTGTCTGCTAATTTCATAGTAGAGGTTTACACGAGGAAAATGAGGTGGCTTGATCAAAATACAATTGAGTGCATATAAAGCCAGAAGATATGCAGTTGAAACAATACTTTGTCCAGCTTCACGCGATCGGAACTCCCAAATCGCACCGATGGTTCAGTGGCCCGGTGAGATAAGGGCTGATACAAAGTACATACGAGATGGAATGGCATCAGATAATCTGTCTACGTTAAATCCAGCAGGAGATAATTCTTCATGATAGTATTTTCATCGTAAGGATTCTACCTGGCGACCGAACATAGATTTAACTTGCTTAAGTTTGGGAGATCTTGGAATTTGAAGACTCAGAGACGGACGTCTTCTCTCTGAGGAAGCTATGCTGGGGCTTTGCCTGGTGGCAAAACTAGAATAATCATACCCATCTGAATAGCCATCAAAACTTGTCTCCGGTGATGCAATTCGAGTTTCTTTATTTTTGAAAAGTCCCATTTCGGAGCGTGTCCAAGCCAGTGTTGATGTATCTCAAGTCCCGGGGTAATGCGAAGGTTAAAAAAACTGGAGGATAGCGATTGATCACCCAAACTCTCAACGCTAGTCCTGTATACAGGCACCTCTAAAACGTGAACAATGTCCAGACAAAGAGCGGCGTGTTGTTCGTGAATTGGATGCTGCCTGTCGCCGTACGTTCGGGATGGGGCTTCCAGGACGCAATCATTGTTTTCGGTAAGTCAAATTTGCTGGAGTGCCGCTTCTCGACACCAAGGTTAAATCCATTGACATTTGAATCAATGACCGCGGTTTCGTCTGTTTCTATCCACTGCAAATATCATAATTCTCTTTGCGTTTCCGATATGTTCTAACAATCAGAGTCGTCCTGCATACGTTATTCCGGCCTGTCCCTTCAGCTCCTCAAAATATTGGCCTATACAGGTGCTGTCAAGGATGGTAGTGTTGCTCAGTATATGTCGTGCTAGGCGTGCCGAACCTGAATCAAGGCGACACCGAAAGCGTGCCTAGAACGTATTCGATCTATGGTGAAGCGCATGATTCTGTTCAGGCCGAAGGCATGGATAATTGATCGATTGATGGAGCAGGCGGATGAGAGAGACCATGAAGAGAGAGAGAGGTGGTTTGTCTAGAGTAGGGAGAGAGCCTTTCGCATCTCTGCTATCTACTCTTATTTTATATTTGACTGCTAATAATTTAACTCTATTCTATTTATTTATATTTTAAATGGCTAAGCCATTTTGAATGTAAGCCGGACACTTCATCAAGCACGGAATCATGAATGTGTCCACGTTGACACATCATGGGTTCTCGAATTCTCCCATCCTTTCCACATCCCTTCCAGCTAACGGCACGTGACCATGCGGTTTTGGTTTGTGTGTGTCCTGTGTGTGGAAAAGCATGATCATTGGCCTCAACTTTTCCTTCTAGCTCATTAGCATGACTAGTTCCTTTGGCCTCGATTGATCCTTAATACATCAAGCAAAAAAGGTACCAAAATCTTTATATATACAAGTTAGTTCCAAAAGGATTTTGAGTATGTTTAAAAAATTATGTGCATTTTTTTATGCAAACCAAATTAGTAGTTCTCTTAAAACACTATAAACCTGACAGAATCAATGTGATTTGTATACTACCATGCAATGTAAATTTGTAACGAGCCGAGTCTGTACTTCTCAAGCCTAAAGAATATTAGTGATTGATATAGTAGCACTTGAAGGTGCTTTGAGGTTATTAGAAAGTTATCACATCTACTGATATTGTAAAATTGCTTCAAGGCTCTTTAAAAGATATCACATATCTCAATATTGGGAAGCTCTTATGACTCCACCAAAGGATTTCTTGAAGATTGTGGCAAGGAGGAGTTAACTTAGTACAATTGTTTGGTAGGCAAGTAGAATATGGTTGAGAAGGAGGTGGGAGCTTCTAGTGCAATGAAGCAATTTGTTTATTTGCTTTGGGCTTGCCTATCATGGCTAATTGGTTTGTCTCAGGAAAGGTTGATCTCATAGTTATGTTTTGTAGATTTGCAACGGTTATAAGTGCATCTATTTTGAAGTCATCCTTAGTGCACTACACATAAGATAGTGGTCTCCAATGAAATTAACTATGCAAGAAAAGGTTCACCGTATAAAAATGGTTATGCTTGAGGTAGAGACACTCAATAGACTTTCTTGAAATCTTGAAATTTATGTCTTACTCCTTAATGCTTGGAGAGGGGAATCTTTGTCATTTTGCAAACTTCAACCACTTGTTGATAACAAGCATTCGATGATACTAAAAGAAGAGGAGAGGATGTATATATGATTTTGACATGTCGAAACTTTGAGATTTAGGAAAAGCATAACTACAATGAAAACATTATGATTCAGAAAAAACATAGCTACAATGAAAACATTATGAATTGTGATTATTAGGCTTTGATTGACCTTTAAAATAGGAATTCATACAATGCAATTCAAATTTCGCTTGAGTGTTCATGCAGACACCTCAAAAAATGTCCAAACCTAACAATAAGAAAAAGAGTCTTTGAATTCTTGCCCATAGTAGGACCCTATGAGGTTATTTAATGAATATACATATAATGCTATTCAAGCATATTTAGGCTTAGTTTTAAACTCACACTTGTTATGTTCTGAACAACATGCAAGCTCTACTAAGCAAGTGACACATTAGATTAGTTAGCCGCAAGCCTGGCCCAAGCTTCTAGCAACAACTATATTACTAATGTTGCAGTGTCCTCTATATTTGTCTATTCACTACTACACCAACATTGCTAGATCTCGAAGATGAGCTTTTGAATGCACATTCAACACAGTATAGCATCATTTGTGATAGTAATTTTGATAAAAAGCTACATATATTTTTTTTGTAAAAGAGTAAAAGGATCATACAAGTGTGGAAATGAATGTTACTAAGAAAGCATCAATCAGATGAAATGTTGATGTAGCACTATATTGATGCTTATGTCGGTAGTAATGTCAACACTATTAGCTAAAAAATCATGACTTTCAATAGTTACATTGATGCAAATAAATTGTGAATTTTTAAAAAGGATATATTAGGACTTAAAATAGCCCAAAATTATATAATTCTGTGTGTGTCTGTGTGTGTGCACGCGCGCACTTCCATGCACACATGTATCTATGTATGTATGTATATATGCATGCATGCATGTGTGCGTGTGTGTGTGTAGTGTGTGTGTGAAGAGCCTTCGAGATGGAGCTTCCTTCTTCATTTGCCTCTATTGTCCCATTCTGTGATGGCTCGTCCGAGTGTTCACCTCTAGCATCGGCTGTGTGTCCGCCTTCGGGTTCTACTGTGTGTCCATCTCCTGCACCCCATCTGCTATCATCATGTATTTTTGTTGACGCCATCTATATGTTCACCTCTAGTATCTAATCCACCTCTAGCATCAGCTGTGTGTCCATCTCCAGCATCTTCTATGTGTCCACCTCCAATATCTGTGTGTTCTCCTTCATTTGTTTTTCAGTCGCCTCCGCCTGCTCAAGTACCTTCTGCTGCATGTTCTGATCCTCCGTTTGCTCGAGTATTTCAGTCGCCTTCACCTCAGTTTGGTTCTCAGCCACTTGGCTTTCATGCAGCCTTGACTTTTTTATGTTTGGCAAGGAAAAAACGGCCTGCTATTTTGGTGACTTCTTCTCCAATAGATAAGTCACTCAAAGTTAACTTCTTCGATTTTGCTTCACCTTCCGAATCTTTTCTTGATTCTCTCTATCAAGCACAACAATGAGGAGTATGTATTTATTTTATGGGACACATGATGAATTCATCTTCTCTATGTGCCTAGTCATCAGCCATAGTTGGTAATCACAAACTAGATTCCTTTGTCTTTCTAGTAAAGGTTTTTATTACACACACTATGTTGATGTGGATACACTTTATTAGTTAGTCAATATGGCTAGTGTACATGGTGCAGGTTTTTTTGCTTATGTAATGCCTTGAGATCCCCTTTTTGACTCAGCCAAAACTCTAATGTGTCTCTATCCCATCTGGGTCACTCTTAAGGTCTTGCCAATTCCTCTACTCTCACATCTATCCTCTATTGCAGCTTTGTTGGGGAGAGTGTTGTATCTTCCTATGCAAGATTTTCTAGTTTTGAGTAGGGACATCCGATTTGGTGTCTTGAGGGATATGGAAGAGCCCATTCCTTCGTGTTTAGATATTGATTATGGATTTCCACATCCTTTTCGCATTCTCTTAAATTTTGCATCCTTCCCGAATGTGTGTTACAAATGCAGACAAATTGGTCATTTTGCTCGGAGTTTGGTACAAGAGTGCCAAGAGAAATTCAAACAAAGGGGATACCATCCACCTTGGACAATTGTACGGCCCTAAGGGCACCAAGGCACTCCAAGTGCCCAAGACTATGGAGGAGGAAGAACCTCAGAGTCCTACTACCATGGGGGGACGGTCCAACACATGTTTGAAGAGACTCTTTCTCTGCAAAGCTTAAAAGAGGATGACACTCAAACCATCTATGGCTTTAGTGAGCCATTCTTGATTGGTTGTGAACCATCTAATGCTCCATGAAACATAGCAGGACTAGCATTCTTCTTATCCACAATGGTCAAGATTTCGATAGTGTCTTTAGTTTGAGGGAATCCCACCCTTTGGAGGGACCTCTTTGATTGGATGAATGGGAAAATTCTAGCTCAAGAGTCTACTGACCCTAAAGAAGTGCTATCACCTCTTGAGGATGGCCAAAACCTCCTTAAGGTTCCCATTAACAGGCTTGGCCACTATTATGAAAGTGATGGCACAAATGCGATGATCCCCGTAGCCTTTCGCAATGCCAAGGTTGAAGAAATACTAGATGGGGGAACCAATTTGGTGTTTGTACCAAGGAGTGTTAGGAGAAATGGGGAAATTTTTATCTAGAATTAACAAACTTGGTATAAAGCTAGTTGATGGTGGAGCATCTGAACCCGTGGGTGTCCATGAGGCCATCCCCTACTCTATTTGTTCAACAAGCCTTGCATGATGGGTCACATCACAAGGTGGATGTTAATCCTCCTAGAGTTTGACTTTCTAGCTTTGATCGTCGCCCATTGGCCAAGTTGGTTTTAATCCTCTTCTCTCTTTTATAGGGTCACAAAGCCAGTTACCACACATTGCGACCATCTATGAAGGTTTTCCTCTCTTCCTGTAGCTTGAGGAATCTATGATAAGATTTTTCCTCCCTCTTATAGGCTCCTCACTCTCTTGACTAGCAAATCTCCCGCATGGTTACGATGTGCCCAGTTTGAGAGAGAGAGGGGGGGGGGGTAGTTGTTTCTATTCGATGGTGACCAAAGAACACTCTAATTCTACACAGAAATTCAAGTAATTGTTCATTGACACAAGACTCCACAAAGGAGAGTGGAACAACACAAATGCAGGCTACAAGTAGGTGGATCGTCAAGATCATACTGTTTTGTTGCTCAAACATCCTAGCCAATTTGAAAGCGATATGATCACTCCCATTGGAATTGGGTGACTTGACACCACCGAATCACTAAGCTCAATAGAACAGCCACAAAGGCCTATGAAGACATTCCTCCCAACAGCTTCCACTCCTCACAGGGGTACTTGAGAAGTTTGGGCAAAGATAGAAGTGAAGAAGCAAACATGAGGGCACAATGAGTGTATCTATTGCAAGTGATAAGAACACAAAAGCTAGCTTTTTCACAAAAGATTAAGCCAAAAATAACTTGATATGTGGCATCAAACATCCCTTAAGGCTTCCTATTGTAATAAATATCTATTATAGTAGAGGAATATTCTTTTTTTTGCAAAGAGAGAAGTGGAATTAAATTGGAAGTGCCTATTTGATGCCATTGATCAATTTGGCGCAATTGATCAATATCTTGTTGTATTTTTTAATATTTCTTTTTCTTTTAGTCAAGTGCTCTCTTTGCATTAAAAATATTCAAGATAGATCTTGCAAATATGGGGCCTTCATAGTCTTCGCAACCCATATGTAGGCCACATCCTCCTCACTAAATTACACAGGTCATACAGGAGGCCCTCACCATGGAATCGCTAGTCCATGTGATGTGCTTACATCTTGAGGTCAAGTCAGGTTTCACAAAAGCCCAAATTATGTGCCCTGTCCTCAATTTCAAAACCCATGACATCCTACTTGCCATGCGAATGCCTCACCATTACAACTGCCTATGTTTCACGACTCCCTAGGTTTGATGCCATCTAAGGTTACTAGTCCCAAGTGCCATAGTTTATCATTGCAATATCAGATGGTCCTATGCTTGAGTTTATGCCCCAACCCATGACCTTCAATCCCATGGTGGGGGGGTCTTGTACTGGGCAATGTAATGTGTTTATAAAGTAGTTGACATAGATATTTTGTATAAGAAGTGCAATCTAGTCCTTCAAGAGCTAAGAGGAGGTTTACTTTCCCAAAATAATGTAAGCTAGGTGTTTACTAATGAGAGAATAAGTTAGCAAGGCACTTAATGTAAGCAAAGGAAAAATATAATGAGTAAAACTTTGAGAATCAAGTTATTACATTTGCAAAGTATTAAAATGGAGATAAGATAAGCGAGGAATAGGGAGGAGTGAGAGGATGAAAGGAGGAATCAAGCAATAGGAGGAAAGGATTAGAAGGAAGGAACAAGTAAGAAGGAAGTAAGAAGTAGGAGAAAGAAAGAAGTAGCATGATGGAGGAATTATGGAGGAGGAGGAAACGAGTAGAAGGAAGGAACAAGGAAGAAGGAAGTAAGAAGTAGCAGAAAGAAAGAAGTATGATGGATGAAGGAAGAAGTAGGAGGAAGAGAGAAGGACGACGAAAGGAGAAAAGTTCGGATAGGATGCAAGGCAGTTGTTATAGGTAGAGGGTTTGCAATTTTTCAATGCTATAATAGAGCATATCTCTCATCTTTTCCTCAACTACGAGATGGGCAAAGTTCTTTTGGATAGAGCTAGACTGAAATGCGGTCATTTTGTTTCTAATCGTTGTTATTTCTTGGGAGATTCCTCCTAGATTTTGGGGTAAGTGGCAGGTCTTCGAAACAAGACTCTATGGTTCATTTGGTTATAGAGGAATGCTTTTGTTCTCAGAGGTAATTTTCTTAATGGTGTTGAAGTCACTACTCATTGGTTGTTGCATACAGGCTCAAAAGTTCTATAATGATGAAGTTGATGCACTCCTTGAGAAACTAACTCACAATCTTAAGAAAGATATTGATTTTGCTTGTGAGCACCTAAGATAACTAAGAAGGTGTGGTAATGGCCGATGGACATTCAGAGGCCTTGCCCCAGAATCAAAATGAGGAAGAGAAAAAGAAGAATGAAGTTTTATAATTGTGGATGGAGATCACTCTTTGGTTTTTCGGTTGCTTACTTATTCTTTATAAGTTTTGCTATTGTTTCTTCCATTGTTGGAGTGAATCTTTCAAAGGATTTGTAAATATTATGAAAAATTTATGACATATCAATAAAATAAACCCCTTTACACCCCCCCCAAAGGAAAGACACATGAGGACCAAAGGCTATAACTGAGCCTTGCCTCTATTGGGTAGTGCTTGTAAACGAAGAAATCGTGCCATTCTATATTTGGTCTTTTTTGTGATCCGACTAGCCCCATAATGGAAGTCGGCTCCTTTTTGGGCCTGTCTTGGAAGGAGAGGTCTAATTAGTGAAATTGGGATTTAGAATTGATAGTAGCTTTCATTCAAAATCTTACTTTTTTGCGGAGTCCATTAGTGGTATGTGGCTTAAATCCTGCCCACTACTTGATGATGTCATGATGTCTAGACTGCGCACTGGAGTCCCTGTTGAATTAGAGCCATTATATCTCGTGGGGATCTAATGGTTCTCATTTATTGGTCAAACCACTCCCTCATGGACACCAAGATTACTAACACACAACATTAAGCACATTAAATTAAAAATTCCTAAATAGCACAAGCCGATTGAATACAAGTCACCTTGTTTTTGTTGTACTTAACTAGCTATCATGGCAATGAAGGCCTGATAGGTGTCATCTCTGATTAAGGGTGGAGCAATGCGGTGTTAACCAGAGTGGGGTGAGTTAGACTAGTAACACTTTGGGACTCCCAAGGGTGGTCCCAAGGGATGGATGTCCACAAACTGCATCAAGGATTGATACAGAAGTGAGTGTATTATACATCAAACTAACTATGAGTCAATAATGAGTAAGGTTCACCGAGCAACCTTCTAGGCAATCCTATTTCTTTAAAATTGTTGGTGACCAAAGCCCATTGTGGTGGTGGGGGGGGGGGAGTTGGATGTTGTGATTGTCTGTGAGTGCCAATTGCTCATCAAGCACCCTCACAGCCTTGTTGAAAGAGAGGTCGTGCCTGGAAAGTTATCGGGACTATGGCGATGCAGATCATCATCTGTGGACCGATCCTGCTTCTCCCAGATGGATGTCGAAAGCAAAATCATGTTATCTACTACCAAATGTCGGGTTCCCTTTCTGCAATACCCTCCAATGAGCCGGATGGACTCATCCTTCTACCACTTCCTTGCCATCGTCTTGGGAAGCAGGGGCTATAGGCAGACAATAAACAAGAATAGTGGGAGCGAAGGTGGGAGTTGGGGCAGGGTGGCATGGTTGCATGCATAAGACTGTGAGAGGATTGACAATTTCGGATACCCTAGAGGTTATGATATTTGTGCCAAGGCATCCAATTGAGCAAAGGCATTGAAGGCCTAAGCATAGAACACATTGCGTCGTTGGGCCTCTGCCAGCTCCTGCTGACGAGAGCTGCGGTTCTGTTGAAGCTCCCTATTGCCCATACACAGGTCCTCAATATTGGTGTGCAACTTGGTCATCTCCTCCGTTAACTGCAGGACTTGGTTCGGTTTTCTTCACCTCTAGTTCGAGGCATTGGAGGAGATAAGACTGGTACCAGTTGGTTCGAAGGTGGGGTGGGCGCAGGTGGGGTGGATGGTGGTGTTCTTGCAATGGCTTGAGCTATAGCCACCGGCTCTTTTGGGTCAAGGGCTCCCAAAGCCATGGACTTACACATTTATGACTTGATGTAACTCCGATCATGAGGATCAATCTCCAAACACAATGGGGGATGTCTGTATGTACTACATTGAGCTGTCGCTTGAGGCTCTCAAGCTTCTTTTGTAACTCTGCCTCCGCCTTGCACCAGTCTTTCTCCTCGAGTTTGAAGTTAAGATTTTCCTCCTTCAATTCCTCTATTGATAGGTTCCAATTCTATTGGAGGGCTACAATTTTCTCTCTATACGCCTGGTCCTTCAGTGGTTCCTACGATTTACAATGTAGATTCGATACAACCAATTGGCATATCTTCTCGCGCATGAGGACATTTAAATCCAGGTAATATTTGTCTTTCTTCATAGAAATGAAGAAAACACTTCATGAAAAGCCACTACTTGCTTATCATAAAAATAGGATTGCACCCTAGTTTTCTTCATGGTTGTTCATGAAAGCGTATCTAGAAGAATGGTAAACATTGTTCTCTAATTGTATAACAAAAATGCAATACTGCATGTATTGTGGTAGAGTTGTGTTTTGCATCGACTTTTTTTAAAGTTAAGATCAGCAACATTGATACTAGAATCTGAGGTCCTACCATACGATCTGTCAAATACTTTTCTAACTGTACAAACAAGGATGACTTGTGAAGCTTATATTAAGTTTTCCTTTCAAAAACTCTATTCAGTGCCTTATGATCCAGAATACATACAAAATATGCTAAGTGTGATATATATTTCAAATGCAAATGCTATCGATCATCAACATATGTTTGAATGTTTCAGAAGCAATGAAATCCTCAGCAACAAGAACATTGCAAAGGAGACCGATATTGGATAATCCATTGACATGTTGGATCGACAACAAAGAGTTTGCAAGAACTCAATGAAGCTACTATTGATGGGACATAACAAATATTAGCCTTCAATTCAAGAATGAACCCCATCTTGAAAAAATACTTATTAATGTATGAGAGACCGATCCAAAACTAGGAATTAGCGTACTTTCATCAGAACCTATTGATGATCTAGACAAAAATATATCGTTTTGATATCAATACCCTCCTGCTAGAGGATAGAGCTGCGCTTGTCACCCACTCCCTTCATGATGGCGCTCTCCAATCTTTTCCACACACTGCTAGATCCACCCGCTCACAACATCAGTCCCTTACAATGGCTGGTATGATGATGAGTGTAAGGCCTTGTGCCGTCAACTCAAATGTCACATAGACTCACACACATAATTTCACTCACACTCTCACTCCTTATACATACACTCACACTCTCACATATTCACTCCCCACATGCACTCACTCAAACTCACACATAATTTCACTCACGGTGTAACTCCTTACACATACACACCCGCCGGCATGCTTTCTTTCACACACCCACTGCTCAACAGACTCAGGCACTCATACTAAGATTTTCTCCACGCGCACATGCTCTTTTTCCCATCCAGGCCCCTTTCCTCTCTACCATTGCAAGAATGGGATTATTTTCTTGGGCGTCGAGATCTAAGTAAGCCCTTTCAGCCATGATCAATGTAATGGCTTCCAGCTGATCCACTTTCACCTCCACGGTTGGGAAGATCATTACCTTTACAGATGATGAGCTGAGATTTCTCCAATGACATAACTCTAGAAGATAGACACACATTAATAGGCAGATTTGTTGGCTGTCATGTCCTCTGAGAAGCCAGGTTTCAGATTGGTATCTCGCAGCAATCCCTTCACATCTAGGGTCACCTCCCCACCTATGAGCCCCATATGAGGAGGACATGGGTGATCAGCAGCATGGGAAGGGGTCAGAGAGAACATGATAAATGTGAAGAATGTGATGGGGAATGAACAGAGAGAGAAAAGGCTGATGTGGTTGCCACATGGCCAGCAGATGGAGCCAGAATGGCAGGGCTGCAGAGCAGCCATGTGGGCAGCTTTGTGGGCTGCCAATGGCTGCAGCCCGATTAGCAAGGAGGGCTGGGATGCGTCAGGCTGTTGGCAGGAAAGCCCTGCAAGAAGGCGTGTAAATGGGCCAGCAACGGGCCATATCTAGGCCAAGGTTTAGGTTGGTCAGCCATTTGACAAGGCATTCAGGTGGGACAGACTTTGCATAGGTCAGGCGACCAGGTCAGCAGATTAGGGCAGATAGCTCCACACACAGACACATGGCAAATGAGGCGTGGACATTGAATGTCCCTGCCTTCAGGATTGAACGAGGATATTTTGAGTTAAAGTGATGCCCTTTGGACTCACTAACGCCCCTGCCACCTTTCAATATTTAATGAGCCAAATTTTGGGGCCTTATCTTGTTTTGCTTGGGTTTTTTTATTTTATGATATACTTATCTACAACAGGAGCAAGGAAGAGCACTTGCAGCATGTTGCTAAGGTTCTGGAGATTCTGAGAATGCACCAGCTATATGCCAAGCCTTCCAAGTGTTCTTTCATGGTACAAAGGGTGGAGTACTTGGGCCACATCATCTCACCCGAGGATATCTCAGTTCATCCAACCAAAGTGCAAGTGGTTAACCAATGGCCAACACCTTGTACACTCACCCAACTCAGGGGTTTCCTTGGCTTAACCTCTTTTTACAAAAAATTCATTCGACACTATAGCTGCAGCATTGACAGATTTGCTGAAGAGGAGCTTTTACATGGAGTCCAACTGCCCCTTCTCATATTCAATGTCAAAGTCATAACCTTGAACAAATTCCAGCCACCTCCTTTGCCTCGGGGTAAGAGTAGTCTGAGATAGGAAATATCTCAATGACCTATGATCAGTCCTTACTTTAAAGTGGCTCACATAAGTAATGGTGCCATTTCTTGATGGCATGCACAATGGCAAGCATCTCCTTGTCATGAGTGGGGAAAATGAACTCTTTATCACTCAGCTTACAGCTTTCATATGCAATGACACCATGGCGCTGTTTTAGAACAGCCCCTATGCCCTTCCCACTAGCATCAGCCTCAATGAAGAAAGGTCTTGAAAAATCTGGTCATGTCAAGATGGGTGCTGCTATGAGAGCGCCCTTGAGATCATTGAAGGCTGCTTGGTGGCTGATACGTGGTCATGTCAATGCTATGCAGCCTCCACCCTCTATAAGGATTGGATCCATGATATTCAGGAGTATTTGAAACACCCTAAGTCAACTGCTATCTTTATGGCTCTTCAAGATCCCTCTTGTATGGACTATCCACAGTATGCAGTAAAGAATGGACCCCTTTGGAACTTAGATAGGGTCTTGGGTTCACCATTCCTCATTCAGAAATCAGGTCTTGGCTGAGATGCATAGCTCTCCTATGGCAGGATACATTGGGCTGGGCAAGACCTATGAAAGGGTTAGGCAGACTTTCTACTAGAAGGGCTTATGGAAGAATTTCATTAAGTTTGTCAAGAGCTGTGAGCATTGCCAGCAAAATAGGACCGAGAACACTCTCCCTGCTGGTATTTTACATCCCCTACCAATCCTTGAAGGTAAATGGACGCATCAGCATGGACTTTATTACAGGTCTACCTACTACAGCAAAGGGATGGAATAGTATATTTGTAGTTGTGGAGACAGGATGACCAAGACAGCCCACTTTATTCCTATAAAGACTACTTATACTTCCTCACAAGTGGCCAACCATTTTGTGGAGAATAATTTCAGGTTGCATGGCCTTCCACAAGAGATTGTGAGTGATGGGGATACAAAGTTCATGAGTGGTTTTTGGAAGGAGCTCTCCTCCCGAACTGGCCCCTAGCACAGCATATCATTCCAATCTGATGGTCAAACAGAAAGGGTAAATAAGTAGGTAGAAGAGTATCTAAGGCACTTTTGTTTTGAAACACAAAAGTCTAGGGATAGATGGTTGTGCCTGGCAGAACAACTCCACTAAGCACATTGCTGAAGAAGCATGTAGGGGCAGAAATTCTAGATGGAACAGAGTTGCCTTCCATGGATGAATCTCGCCAGATTGAGTATATTCCAGCATATTGACTACATCAGGTGGAAGGGCTTACGAGAGGAGGACTCCACATGTTAGCCTGACAGCATTTCGCAGCAGTTCCCATACCTCCACGAGCAAGCTTCTCGAACTCTGGCTTGACCGTCTCAAGGGAGACAGTGTGCTCCCTTCCACTCGCTACCAGACCTTTCCTCTTCGCCTCCCTAGGCTCCAGCTCAATTCCTAACATAGGATCAGTTTCGTTTCTTCATCAGATAGAGTTGTAAACCTTGGCGTCGTTTTACCTGCTATGACATCTGCATAGGATGTCCCCTCAGCTTCATCCTCATCCTGAACGCTCTCCTCATTTCACCCCTCCTGCTCAGTCAGATGCTCGAACAGTGCTATGTCCTTGCTAATCTCCGTCATCGACGCTTTACCCTCGGGCATCGACAGAAACCGACCTCTCTCCTTGCATGAACCAGAAACAGCGATGCTCGACTTCTCTCCGTGTAGAAAGTAATCTCGGATAAATTCTAAAAACTAACCTGAGTTACGTGACGCTGAGGTATCAGTTTTGTCAGAAATTCAAGAATGAACTAACCTCTTTCATTCGCTCGAATTCTGAATTGGTGTTCATCCCTTTGGGAGACACTAGGAAATCTTTGCCTCCCCAGCTCTTGTGCGAGCCTCGGCCAAACTGGTCTCCTTGATTTTAATAGGCATCAGCTTCACTTGTTCTGGATGCTCTTCTTTGGCCCGGATAGCTTCAATTGCTGCTAAAACTTTGGGGGAGAGAGAAAACTTTACGGCTGATGTTCTGGTTCTATTTCAAGGTGTTTTCAGGCTGCTACAGGAATTGTGATCTATTTTCAGGAGTTTCCAGACTGTCTAGGCTGTCTCAGGGAAATTGCGATTTGTTTCTAGGCTGTCCAAGCTATGCAGGAAGATTGTGATGTGATTTCTGGAGGCTTCCCTGCTGTGTCAGCTGATTTTGGTAACTTTCTAGGCGTGGGTGTTCGCTTCTAAGCTGCTTTTGGAGTTGTGCTAGAGAAGAATCAGCTTATCTCCGCAGGATCTAGGGTTTTTCAGCCAGGGTGACCTTTCTTCTGTGGATTTCGGGTAGAAGAAGGCTTGTCTTTGCCTGCTTTTGCCGTTCCCTAATTGGTTGCAGGCTAGTTATTGCGTTTGGGTTTCTTTCCTCGTAAAGAAGGGTTGATTTATGCTGTTGGGTAGTGGCCAGGGAGGCTATAGATTGAGGCAACCCGTTGGGAAGTGTTTGGTTGTTTGATTGCACCAGAGTTCAGCTGTTGAGGGCTTTGTCTTGCAGTTGTTCAATCGTGTTTGGCTAGTTGGGCACTTGGTTGTGCGATTGCAGGAGTGGTTCAGGTAGTGGATGCTATTGGGGTCTTTGTTGCATGCTTTGGTTGGCTGAGGATACAGGATTGTCTAGTGAATGGATGCCGTTCACCGTTTGAAATTGAGCAGGGAATTACAGGGTGGGTTGGATGGGAAGTCTGCAGGCGTTGGTTTGCCTATGGTGGAGCTTCCTAGAGACCTTTGTAATCAGCCGCTTGGCTTCAAATGAGTGTTAAATAAATACCGCAGGGGGCGCCAACGTTTGGGGCCAATCGGTGTTCTTGTTTCTGAGTAGGAGCGCTCTAGCTCCCCTGTGATTTGTTTTGTGGTGCATATTTACTTGTCAATTTACTTTGTATGCTGTAATTAAGTGGATCCTACCACCCTTTACATTGTGGAGGCTGGTTTCAGTGGTTCCATTGCGGGGATTCACCTAACTTCTTCAAGAGGGGAGCTTGTGGTTGGCTTGGTTCAAGTCCAGCAAACTAGGTGAAGAAGACAGCATACTATTTAGTAAATATGTCACACAGGGAGAGATCTGTGAGCCTTACTGAGGAGGAAGAGCAGATGTCTCAATCTCTTGGAGGTGACCAGGGTGCAGGAGAGGAGACTCGACATGTTGCACAGCATCAGGATGATCGGACGAATGAGGAGGATGTGGAACTATTCAAGGCACAGATGTAGAGCTTTATGAGTGCTTTCACATAGTTCACACATGATCCTCGCTTCCAGAAGATGATGAACTCAGATGTGCAGCCAAAGAAAAGGAAGCCTGATGATGGGGATAGGGATGTTGAAGTTAACAAGTGACCACATGTCAACTTTTAGGATCAGCCCTCTCAAATCCCCTATGGTCAGCAGCAGTCGATTGCGATACCGGTGCCGACTCAAGGTAATAATCTTCAGTCCATGGTTTTCGGACAGCAAGGAGTTTTGGCAAACCCGATACAGCCAGGTTATTTTGGTGGTGGTTCAGTGTTTCAGGCTATGGTCAACCCACAAGTCCAATTTTCGAGTATGCCTGTTAATCAAACAGTGGGGTTCTAGCCTTTTTTACAGCCCATGTGAAACCAAAAGGTGATTATCTTCAACACAAAATCACCACTTAATCAATTGGAGAAGAAGAGCACAATCACACCATGAAAACGACAGCACACTGGGTACAATCTCCCCCCCCTAGATTAGTGGCTTACGCTTCCTCATGTAGAGTATTTATGATATTTCATAAAAGCACCAAGGAGCCAAAATTATCCCTCCCTTCCAAAAATGAGGGGCTTGCTTTACATAGCCATCTTAGGGCCCGAAAATGGATTATGTCCACTACAAAATATATTGCTCAAACTTGCAATAATAAAGCAAATATAAAATTTGCCCATGGCCATATATAATGCGTTGTGCGACACCTCGATCGGTACCCTCGCACTAACTCCAATCCTCGCTATGAGTTCCATCACCTATACTCAAGCCGCCAATTACATTAGTTATTAACAATTGATTGAACGAATCACCGAATCAATCGATCCCAACATAACCACGCTCAAAGCACAATAATCAAGCACAACACTAATAACACTAGCGACATCAGTATTAACATGGAATCACCCACAATACTGACCATCTAGCATGGCAAAACACAAGCTAGTCAAGCGTCCCTAACTAACCACACAAAGTATCCATTAGGACCCTTGTCACGTCCGGTGCGCTCCTATGGAGTACTTTGCCATAGTCACACTTAACTAAAATAATAATGTCCAAAGCAAGATATATCAAAAATATAATTTATGTAACATCCCTCTTGCTTGGATTGCAACTGATCTCAGTTGCGTGTTTGATTATAGGAACTAATGAGGTCTGGAAAAGCTTGAAAGAACCGCTCAGGCATCCACTGAGCATCATCTCTCGGATGGTTCTTAAATTTACGCAAGTATTTAGTATAGAAATTTCCTTTTCGGGTCGAGGTCTGTTGATGATCAATAATGCATTCGGGTTCTAGAATTTCTTCTTCATCAATAATCAATGGAACCTCTTCATAGACAGGATGAATAGGTAAAGGTCCTTTGAAGGGCTTTAAGAGGTTGATATGGAAAGCATTATGTATTTTTCACTTATCAGGTAATTCAAGCCTATAAGCTAGATCATTGATGTTCTGAATCACCTTGAATGGTCCATAAAAACGTGGGTCATTTCTCAACACTCTTCAATCTTCTTTTCTCAATCATTAGCTTGTTTTGTGTGCTTCTCTTGAGCAATTGCAATGGCTTCTCGAATCTCTTTAAGAATATTTTGATAGTCATGGGTAAATGCATCTGCTGCCTCCACTCTATGGATCAATCGTGTGATAAGAATAGGTAAAGCCTTTCCATAGATAATCTCAAAGGGTGTTCTTCCAGTTGTAGAATGAGGGGTATTATTATAAGTAAACTGTAAGAGATGAAGATATTTATCCCAAGTCTTTGGTTGACTTCTCACATAAGCTCTTGTCATATCCAGAATAGTACTATTTGTAACTTCAATTTATCCATTCAATTCTGGATGAAAAGCTGATGAGAAATCTAACTTAGTGCCTAGATTATGAAATAATGCAGTCCAAAAATTACTGCAAAACTTCGAATCTTGATCAAACACTATAATCTTTGGCAAGCCATGATGAACAAAGATCTACTATCGTCAAAATCATATCATTTTGATTCGCTGTAGTAGGAAAACCTGTTATGAAATCCATAGATATTTGTTCCCAAGGTTGTGTAGGAATAGGCAAAGGCATTAGCAATCCTGGGGTCTTTCCTTTGTAACTCTTGATCTTTCGGCACGTGATGCATTCGGCTACAAACTTACCACATCTTTTCTTATTATAGGGCAACGAAATTCCCTCGCTATCACTTGTAATGTCACAGTCACTCCCCTATGTCCCATATATGGTGGTTGATGCATTTCCTGCATTACAATTTGTCTAAAGGGTCGAGTGATGCATAATTTCTTTTGGTAAAAGAGGTATCCATTATTGCATGAATAGTCCAACATAGGATTCCAATTATTATTTTCTAATTTGTTCCATATATCGGAAAAGTCTGAATCCCCTTGATAAGAATTCATCATACCTTCAAAAGGCTAGGTCTCTACAGCAGTGATGTGATTAATACTTGGCTTTCTGCTAAGAGCATGAGCAACTACATTTTCTTTTCCAAGTTGATACTAAATCATGGGCTGAAAATTTTGTATAAATAATGCCCACTTGATGTGCCTATCGGATATTAGTGGGGCTGAGTCAACAAATGCTTGATACTTTGCTGATCGATTTTGATAAGAAACTCAGCTCCCATCAAATAATGTTTCCACATTCGTAAGGCATGCACAATAGCAGTTAATTCTTTATCATATGTACTATAATTGCATTCCACTGGTTTTAATTTGTGGCTCTCATATGCTATTGGATGTCCATCTTGCATAAGCACGGCTCTCCACTAGCATCGGTTACAACTATAAAGAATGGTCTAGAGAAATCGGGTAGTTGCAACACAGGGGCTTGTGTGAGAACTCTTTCAAAGCTATAAAAGATTTATCTTGACGCTCAATCCATAAGAAATGTTTAGCTTTTTAAAGAAGGTCTGTCAATGGATGTGTAATGTATGCGAAATTCTTGACAAACTTTCTATAAAAGCTACACAATCCCAAGAATGATCTTAATTCATGTATGTCTCGGGGTTTAGGTCATGTGACCATGCACTCAATCTTCCTTGGATCTACTCGAATCCCATCGGCGGATAAAATGTGACCCAAATACTCTCTGATCTTGAAAGAAACTACTCTTTTCAGGATCTATATACAATTGATTTTCTTTCAAGAGTGAAAAGACTAGCTTCAGATGTTCCTTATGCTCCTCAACATCTTTGCTAAACACTAGAATATCATCGAAAAATACTACCACACAATCTTGGCGTTTAAGAAAGATTCGATTCATCATTCTACTAAAAGTGGCTAGAGCATTAGTTAACCCAAAAGGCATAACTAGGAACTCATAATGTCCCGTTTGAGTTCTAAAGGTAGTCTTGTATATATCCTCTTCTACCATACGAACTTGATGATAGCCAGATTTGAGATCTATCTTACTGAAGACCTTGGCCCCTTTCAATTTGTCCAAAAGATCATCAATCCTAGGGATTGGATATTTGTTCTTCACTATGATTTTGTTTAGTGCACGATAGTCTTTGCACATTCGATAGGTTCCATTTTTCTTTTTGACTAATAAGACAGGTGCTGCATAAGGAGAACTACTGGGTCTTATCAATCCTCTCTCTATCAATTCCTCCACTTGCTTTTGAATTTCCTTTTATTCTAGCTGATTGACTCTATAAGAAGCTTTGCAAGGTGGAGTATTGCCTGGTAGGATTTCTATCCTATGATCTTCAGGTCGAGAACATGATAGTCCTGGCGGTAAATCCTCTAAGAAACAATCAAAAATTTGAGAAAGAAACTTTTGGTGTGTAGACTTAGTGTTTGGCTGAGTAGCCATTACCGTATTCACCAAAATCAGCTATGTCCTCTCACGTTTTCTAATTGCTCTTTTGGCTTGTGTGTGGTTGATTAAAGGATTGATTTCAGGTTTTATTGAGCTTTTCAGACATATTTCTTGTTTGTCCTCAATCCACATCTGATGTGAATCGTAATCTATATTAGGATTATATTGATGCCTCCATGGCATTCCTAAGATGATGTCCACTCCCTGTAGGGGTGCCACTAGAAAGTCTTGTATATCCTTGTAGGGTTTGATTGAGATTTCAAGATTCTTGACTTCTCTAGTGCAATTGTACTGCAATTGTACAGTGCAATTGTACGCAATTGTACTTTGTCTTGGTAAAAGTAGCTTTGACCTTATAGTTAGATGGGAAAGACTCTAGGTTTAGCTTTGCTAAGGCTCTTTTCAAAATGAAATCATGTGTACTACCATCGTCACCATCGTCATGCAGAATAACAACCTCTTTGCCATTAATGAAACCTTTCATCTTTAGAAGAGCATGATAATTATACTTACCTCCCTCTTGCTTGGCTGCTTCGTAGTCGATCATGTGCACTTTCGCCGTCGAGGTCTTCTTTCTTTCGGGACACTCAATGGCTATGTGTCCCACCTTGTTGCACTTGAAACACCCTATTTCTTTCTTTAGAAAATTTCCACCGTTCAGCTTTGAAGAAGAATTTGTCTTCTGTGGAACAAAACCATTTTTAGATTTGAAGAAGGGCTTTTTATCAAATCTCTTTTTCTTATAGAAGGGTATATGCCGTTCCAAATCTTTTCCTTCTTTTGGGATCCCATTCTTCCTCTCACAATTCATTGCAAGAGAAATCACAAAGTTCAGTGAGCAAGGATGAAACATGTTAATCTCGGCTCTCAACTTAGATTTTAGACCTACCGCATACTCCCTACGTTGATCTCGCTCATTAACTTTCTCTAAGGACTGTAATTGGATCAACGTTTGCCAAAATCTATCAGTATATGTGGAGATTGTTTCCTTATTGGACTACCTGAAAGTATTCGACTATTGTCTAGCTTTTGCTTTGAAATGTGAGGGAAGAAAATCTCTCTTGATGAGTTTTTGAAAAGACTTCCAAGATTTTGGTCGCCTTTTACTGTGCTTAGTGATGTTCCACCAAAGTGCAGCACTCTCTACTAAATGATTTGCAACACATTTAATCTTATCTTTTTCAGAGAATTTCTCCCCTAAAAAATAATCATCTAGCTGACTCATCCAAGACAAGACAGTGCGTGCTTCTTTCTTTCCATCGAAATTTTGAAATAAGAAAGCTTTTCTACTTATCTTACTCTCCTTCCTCGAATTATGTGCTCTCAATGTGGCTTTGACTGTCCCGATAATAAGATCATCATCGGAATCATCATCAGATGAATGCCTCTTCCTTTTCTTACTATTGATTTTCTTTTCCAATCTCTTCCTATGCTCACGCTCATCGGTCAACTGTGCCTGAAGTGCGTCTAATTGCTCTTGAAGCATGGGTGGTTGTAGCCGATGCACCATGATAATGCAATAAATACAAATAAAGCGAAACGGAGGGAAATAAGGATAATAAGTGTATGAGAATTAAACTAATGAAATAAAAATGTGATTCAAGTGTATGGTAAGACAACGGATGGCAGAAGATACTAAGTGTATGAAATATAAAGCAAAGAATTCACTTATCTCGCTCTTTGATTGGAGGTAGAAAGGACTAGAGTGGGAGATATGCGACCGATGATGTCACTCGTAATCATCTATGCGCTCGACCGATCTCCAATTAATTGCACGATGATTTCATGGTTCCAATCGCCTTCTTGATTCAAGAGTCTTCTTGATTCGCTTTGCTCTCTCTCTCTTTCTTTAAACGCCAATGCTGGGTCGGTGGAGTAGCCCCGCACTTTGTGTTGCAGATCACCAAAATGAAAGCTTTTTTTTTTTAATTAACTTTTTTAAAGGCCTTTTTAAACCTTAGGTCCTTTACCCTTGCTCCATACGAAGTTAAAGGAACCTTTGACTTAATACATCACTGTGATGGCTCTGGCAAAGTCGTTAAGCTGAGGAGCTGGCTGCTGCAGGACTTCCAAGTCTATCAAAGATGATGGCGGTGACTTTGCAGAGGCTACTTCCCCAAGGGTGGCGCTGTGGAGTTTGCCGCTATCTGCAATGATAGAGGCCCGAGGACCAGAGGCCTTGAAGTACAAGAGGGCACGTTAGTCGAAAAACTATAGGCGGGCAGAAGCTAATCAGGTGCGTAGAGCAGTAGAGGCACAGTAGGCTGAGTAGGCGAGCTGCGGGCCAAGTAGACTGGCAGAGTCCAGACCCGATGGAGATCCACAGAGGCTGAGGTGCGCATAAATCTCGGGAGTGTAGAATCTACAGGTGGGGCATTGTCATGTTGTGCTCACAATTACTACGATTGTGCAGAGCTTTGGACAGTGCAGAGCTTTAATGAGAGCCTAACTCTGAACTTCAGAGATAGTGGAGTTTGGACTGCGCAATTCCGCGTTGACTGTCAAGGCACAATGGCCAAGGTTGATTGTGCAAACAATGGCACTGAATTTTTTAATTTTTTCTTTTCTTTTCAAAACTTCTCTATCACTGCGCCTGCTCCCTCTTGCAACAAGATGGCCATGGTAATAGCCTCCAAATTTTCCTTTCTTTCTGTGGGCTTTCTCTTCTTCGTCCTTGACAAAAGAAACTTCTTATTAACTTCTCACACGAGCCACAAGGTAGCCTTCTTCCTTCACAAGAGCATCACCAAGGCTCTGATACCACTGAAACCAAAAGGTAATTATCTTCAACACAAAGTCACCACTTAATCAACTGAAGAAGAAGAGCACAATCACACCATGAAAACGAAAGCAGACTGGGTACAATCTCCCTCCCCTAGATGAGTGGCTCATGCTTCCTCATCTAGAGTATTTATGATATTTCATAAAAGCACCAAGGAGCAAAATTATCCCCCCCTTCCAAAAATGAGGGGTTTGCTTTACATAGCCATCTTAGGGCCCAAAAATGAATTATGTCCACTACAAAATACATTGCTCAAACTTGCAATAATAAAGCAAATAATAAAATTTTCCCATAGCCATATATAATGCGATGTGCGACACCTCGATCGGTACCCTCACACTAACTCCAATCCTTGCTATGAGTTTTATCACCTGTACTCAAGCCGCCAATTACATTAGTTATTAACAATCGATTAAACGAATCACCGAATCAACTGATCCCAACATAATTGTGCTCAAAGCACAATAATCAAGCACAACACTAATAACACTAGTGACATCAGTATTAACATGGAATCACCCATAATACCGACCATCTAGCATGGTAAAACACAAGCTAGTTAGGCATCCCCAACTAACCACACAAAGTATCCACTAGGACCCCCGCCGCGTCTGGTGCGCTTCTATGGAGTACTTTGCCATAGTCACACTTGACTAAAATAATAATGTCCAAAGCAAGATATATCAGAAATATAATTTTCGTAACACCATGGGACAAAACATGATGTATGCAAATGTTGGAGCAGCCCCAGGGATGCAAATAGATATGCCTAATGCAGCAACAGGTAACCTTGCTTTGGG
This sequence comes from Dipteris shenzhenensis, assembly GCF_047967505.1. NCBI lineage: Eukaryota > Viridiplantae > Streptophyta > Polypodiopsida > Gleicheniales > Dipteridaceae > Dipteris > Dipteris shenzhenensis. The sequence goes on along the minus strand of NC_141627.1, from coordinate 10,587,133 downwards.
AAATATGCAAAATTCGGATGCTGGTTTGAATAATATAGCTTTTCCTAATGCTGGTAGTGTGGGGGATAGAGTGAGTGCTATTGTCTTATTTGCCCAAGCACCTTTTTATGACAATTTGGCACCTCAAGGGAAGTTGAAGGACTTTAAAGAGGCAGGTGCAGCTATGAAATTTGAGACATTCAGTGGGGTGTAGGACAAACTTAAGGCCTTGACCTTTTTCTAGTAGTTCGGCATAGCGTACACAGGAGGGAATTTCACAGAGTCATCCAAGGTAGGCCGGGCTACTAGTTTTCTAAAGGGGAATGCACTTCAGTGGTGGACCACTATGTTTATGCAGAACACCGCACTAAACATGTGGTTAGGTTTCAAAGTAGGTGTTCTCAGCTGCGTGGCTTACCACGACTTTTGAAGTTGATATAATGACTGCTTGGCATGAGTTGAATTCCATTAATTCCTTTTTTAGAGGAGTATAACAGCAATTTTTAGGCAGCTTTGTTGCCCGTTAGCTCCTACCGGCTTGTTCCTTTCAGTGAGCAAGTTGAGAAATATTGTTGTGGGCTGCCTAAGGAGTTGAGAGACTACTGCATGAAGACTCAAGTCTCCAATATGTCTTTGCTTATCGAGAATGCTAGCATGGCATATGCTCTAATGCAAGGGAGGACTTCAAGGCTCAAAGGTGGACAGAAGTAGGAAGCTAAGAAAGATGACACAGATAAGAAAACTGGGTTCCGTTTTTCCAAAGTAGAGAAGAAGGCCGATTGTCAGAAGCTGTGTTTGTTGCAAGGAGGCGACAAAACAATAAAAAGGCATCCACATATTTGAGTCCAGAGGAGCAGAGAACTCTCTATGAGGAAAAGAAGTGTTTCAAATGCAAAGAACCAGGTCGTGTGTCTCGAGATTGCCCAAAGTGGAATGAGGAGAAGGTTGAGGTAAGCAAAGGCAATCAAAAGGGGAAGAAACAGAAGACCATGGCTGGTTTGATGCCTGATGTGATTAGTGAGCAGCCCTAGGGTGAGGAAACTGAGTTATGCAGAGCTTGGGGTAAGGTTCGGGATCAAACAGCCCTTGTTTCCTTTCATCCAGGTGTAAAGGCCAATTTTATTTCTCCCGAGATGGCAGTGAGATTGGGCATTCGAGCTGAGGAGATGGGACTGAGCTATGAAGTTGGCATGGCTAACCTGGAGTTCACTACTACTGTCTCACACCTATCATAGGGAAGTTGCGCTTACATATCCAGTCTTTCATGGATAGTGAAGACTTTTATATTATGCAACTTGCAGGTTGTAACGTTTTGTTGGGTATGCTATGGATGCATCATTGGGATGCGATGATCGAAGCCAAGAAGAGAAAAAGTATAGTTTTGCATAAGGGGAAGACCCATGTAATTGACACGAAATTAAAAGGAGAGTCTATCCCAGTTATAACGGCTTCTGCCATTAATTCTATAATGAAAATTCATATTTCTGCGTACATGGTTTTTGCTAGAGAGATACCCCCTGTAAATGAAGAGCATAGTGTTTCCCATTTGGAAAAGCAAAGGGCTGTTTTTCTAACTAAATTTTCATTTTGCTTTTCTAATGAGTTGCCTAGTGAGCTCCCACCAGAAAGGCCAAAGGACCATGGGATTGACATCATACCTGGCAGTAGTCCACCCAATAGACCACCTTATAGAGTTAGTGTGGCACAGTAGGAGGAGATCATGAGTCAGGTAAATGAACTTTTGGAGAAGGGGCTGATTCATCCAAGTTCATTGCCTTATTGCTCTTCAATTTTGTTGGTTCAGAAGAAGGATGGTTCTTGGCCTATGTGTATTGATTACCTGCCTTGAATAAGATCACCATTAAGAACCACTTTCCTATACCCAAGATAGATGATATTCTTGATAGGTTGAAGGGGGGAGTTGTTTTCAATCACATTGATTTGAAGAGTGGGTACCATCAGGTTCACATACGTCCAAAGGATGTGCACAAGACAGCGTTCAGAACTTCTTTTGGGTTGTATGAGTTTTTGGTTATGTCTTTCAGACTCACTAATGCTCCTGCCATCTTCAATCATATGATGGACAGGATCTTTCGAGACTACAAAGCCTTTGTGGTGGGTACATTCTTTGATGACATGATTGTATTTTTGAAAGATGAGGAGAATTGGGAGCATCTCACGATTGTGTACAATAACAAAAGGTTCTTCAACCACAAGCCTGGCACTTCTAGATCTTCGAGCTTGTGTGCTCCACCTCGAGCATATGTAGACTCTCTGTCTAGATCCCTTCCACCTTCTTGTTCGGAAGCCAACCTAGGTGGGCAACCACTCTAGCTCAATTTGTATCTTCTCCTAGGTCACCTTGTCTTCCTAAATGTAGGCCTAAGGCTCCCCTTTGCTACTCCTGTCTGCTGTCCTGAGGGCTGCTCCAAGTGATGATCTCAACAAAACCTTCGGCCCGACAGTCTAGGTTTAGCCTCTCCCTGGAGCTAAGTCTGTAGCAACACCTCTCTCCTTCACTTCTTGTGCAGAGGCCCAAGGATGGTGGATGTGTTGCTCCTTTCTGCTCCTCCTAAAGCTTCTCTGTTGGATGATTTATGAGGCCCAAGGCCTCTCCTTTTATAAGGCACAAGGCCCTTTCAAATAGACTAGCCAGCCCTAACTGGACCAACTAAACCAACTTGGTTGGTTGGCCCAATCGACCTGGTTGGCTCAACCCAACCATCCCCATTAAGGGCCCTTTGCTGGCCCATTCTAGTGCAAGGTCCAACCCATATGTCCCACCCTTTTCTAGGTCCTTTTGTAGGTCACAATCCTACCCACAAGGCATGCCTCTACTCCTGCTATGCTGCGCCATGTGCCAGCTCTGCTTGCAAGTCATGTCCTTGCCTATAGACACCCGCCATGCTGTCGTATAAGGGACGTACCATGAAGAACATACTAAGTCAGTTATCTAGTATCAAGTTTAATCTTGATGATGACATTGTAATTGCTATCTTACTCAGCTAACTAAGGAATATGGCACTATTGTCATTACTCTCACCAATATACCAGAGATTAGTTTGGTGGAAATTGAGGCATCCCTCTTGGAAGAGGAAAGGAAAATCAAATAGAGGAATGACTACAAAGAACATGGGACATATTTGGCCAAAAGCAACTTTAGGGGAAAAAGCAAGATAAAGTGCAACTTTTGTGGAAACTTGGACATTTTGATAAAGAGTGCTATGTAAAGAAGAAATGTTTAGCATACCTTGTGGAAGAAGCAGAGACAGAAGAAGAAGAAGAACCAGAGGATGTGAAAGCTCTCACTGCTTTCACCGCCCAAGTCATTGAGTCAATCTTGACAAGGGTGAGGACCCATATGTTTTCTAAGTTGTTTGTGTGTGTAGTCAATAATGGTTCTCTGCCATGGATAGTCCATCCTTAAATGATTGTTAGTCCTTTGTTTGAGGTTTTACCTCATTGGACCCATGGGTGTTTCCATACATAGTCATAGTCCAATCCTCCAGTTGTAAACCAAGAGTCCTAGGAGTGAGTCACAAGTTGGGGCCATGTGTGTTGCCACATGACAAGCCATGGAGCATCCCATGTACTACTACTGAGGGATGAGGTCATCAATTTGTGGGGGGGAATGAAGGACAAATTAATGTAATGGGGTGTACCTAAGGGTACAAGGGTTGCGTGTTGGTTAGTGTGACTAGGTTTGGTGGTAGAAGGTTCCATTAGGTGTGATTGAGAGATTCATGGGCTTGATTGAGAGATTAGTGGAGTGACTTGTGGATTTGGAAATGCTCTCCTTTGGGGCACATGCATTGTATCAATTGCCCTTATAAGGGCCTCTCCTCTCTTAAATAAACACTCTCTTTGCTTCATGTGTTGATCTCTTGCTGTTGTTCCATCACTTGCAACATCAAGGTATTGTGTATAATTAAAAAATAAATCTCAATTGTTCAAGAAAATCCTACCAAGTATCAAACTCATATCAAAATGACAAATGGAAGACTCTAATTACTTCAGTGTCATACAAGATTTACCAATCACAATGAATGGATTGACTACCATGTAAGTTTCTATGTAATGTATATTGTGCACGTGAGAATAAGTTATCCAATGATCTTGGGCTAACCCTACCTTAGAAAAAGTGATACATGGAAAATGGGACACATGTCTTGCATGGCATCCGAGGAAAAGATCCTAGTGTGACCGAGGGCCATGGACCCAAAAGATAAAGAAGGTTCGATGTCTACCTCTGCATCATCAACCACTCCAAAAAGTTTTAATGACTCAAATAGAGGGAAGAAGCATACATAATGGAAGACTCACCAACACTTCTAGTAATTACCACCCTTTAACAATCTGATTCTATGATCTCTCAATATCTCACACTGATTGAAAAGTTTGATAATTCAAGAACTATTTATAAAATTTCCATGCCTATTTGCAAGTAGGCATCACCACCTACTTTGATATTCAAGAGCTATTCATAGAATTTCCATGCTTATTTGCAAGTGGGCACAACAACCTAAGGCATGTGAACTTGATATTGAATGCAAACTATGTAGTTAAGTGATACAAAGCACTAGGATTTGTGCAGATGGATGTATTGCATGCTTATTTGCAAGTGGGCATCACCAACTGAGGCATGTGAACTTGATATTGAATGCAAACTATGTAGTTAAGTGATACAAAGCACTGGGCTTTGTGTAGACTAATGTATTGCATGCAAAAGTATTGAGGCTTGTTGAAGTAGGATTCAACATTACAATTCATAATATGGAGTAGATGTCCTCTATGGTGGTCAACCTAAAAAAGAACAACAAATGGAGGATCTACATCACTATAAGAAGCTAAATGGAGGATCTACATCAACTATAAGATGCTAAATGCCACTATAAGAGGGACCATCAACCACTACCTTTCCAAATATATTAATTTAGAAAAGGTGAGCACTTACACATTTAGCAAAGGCTATTTAGGATTCTATCAAATTTGGATATTTAAAAAAATGCATCATCAAGACCACCTTCACAACCCCTTGAGGTTACATTTGCTTTTAAAGATATGTAGTTTGAGTTTCCCAATTCCCTGGCCACTTCCTAATGGTTTAGGTAGGTGTTTGCTCTATATCTTGGAAAATTCCTAGAAATCTTTCTCAACGAGTTTTTGAATTTTCTCTTCAAGAAGGAAAGATCATGTCACTAAGGTCAAGATGGCATTTCCAAATCATTCATGAGGCTAAGAGGAGTCTCAATCTTGAGAAGTGTACAATAAGAGCCACTCATGACTAACTTATTGGTCACATTGTATCAAGAGAGATTATTTGACACAACTTGAAAATGGTTGAGACCAACCTCAAGCTCCTGAGAGTGCTCTGAACAAAAGCAAGAACGGAAGAGGGAGAGAGAGAAACAGAGAGCCACACAAGTTTTGGTGGGTGCAGAACCACCCTAATCTTCTTTTTCATTCATTTATATATGTGTTTGAGTATTATACATAACCGAGGTAAAGGCACAGTGACCTTTAACCCCCACAACCTCCCACTTAAGGACAATGTGCCTTTAAGGGAGAACAACCAGTGAGCATACTATCCAATGCCCATCAATACATGACAATACTCAAACCGCTGACTAGGTAGACTCTTTGTCAGCATATCTACAGGGTTATCATTTGTATGGACCTTGACAAGCTCTATGCGCTTATCCTCAAGTACCTCCCTGATGAAATGGTACCTGACCTCAATGTGTTTGGTCTTTGCATGAAAGACCGGATTCCGTGCTAGCTGAATAGCACTCATGGAATCACTATGCAATGTTGGTACACCTATATGAATCCCCAAATATCCCACTAGCCGATCAAGCCATATAGCCTCCTTGCAACACTCTATGGCTACAACATACTCAGCCTCTGTGGTAGATAAAGCAATGCACTTCCGTGCGCGAGACATCCACAACACTGCACCACCTACAAAGGTGAACACATAACCAGAAGTGGATCTCCTACTATCCACATGCCCTGCATAGTCTGAATCTGTGTACCCAAGTACATGCATGTCTCCTCTACCAAAGCAGATGCACATCTCCTTGGTACCCTTTATGTACCTCATGATGCACTTAACTGCCTCCCAATGCCTCTTTCCTGGATTAGCCATATACTGGCTAACAACTCCCACTGCAAATGCAATGTCTGATCTAGTAGCTATCATAGCATACATAAGACTCCCAACCACTGATGCATAAGGAACCTTGGCCATCATGGCCCTTTCCTCACCTAATTTGGGACTATCTGTATGACTCAGTTTCACATATGCAGGCAATGGAGTACTCACTGCCTTCCCCCCCTCCATATTGAAACGCTGCAATACTTTTGTAATATACTCTTTTTGTGAAAGCCAAAGGAGTTTCCTACTCCGATCACGCGTGATGCGCATACCAAGAATATGACCTACAAGTCCCAAATCCTTCATATCAAAGGCCTCATGCAACTTGGCCTTTAATGCATCTAGCTCATAAGTATTCTTGCTAGCCAATAGCATATCATCCACATATAGTGCCAAGATTATCAGGCTATTATCCTTAGCCCTTTTAGTGTAGAGGCAGTGATCAATTTCACTCCTTCTAAAACCCTGGGACCGAATGAAAGCATCAAACTTCTGATACCATTCTCTAGGTGCTCGCTTGCTACAGAGAGGCTATGATGCATGAGGATCAATGCAAGTGGGAGTAGACTATGCAATCAGAGATGAGTTCACCTATGAAGAATAAGACTTGGGGACTTGGTTTCTTTGCGACATGGAAAGAAAGCATTGCCATGTAAATGGGTCTACAAAATGAAGGTCACAAGTGATGATGTGCCTAAGTACAAGGCCCGTTTGGTTGCTGAAGGGTTCAAGCAAGAGAAGGGTGTGGACTTTGATGAGATATTCTCTCCGGTTGTGAAGATGACCACACTTAGATGCATGCTTGGACTAGTGGCATTAGAGGATATGGAGCTTATGCAGATGGATGTCAAGATAGCATTCTTGCATGGGGATTTGCATGAGGAAATTTACATGGTACAGCCGGAAGGCTTTGAAGAAAAGGGCAAAGAGCATTTAGTTTGCAAGCTAAGCTCCCCGCAATCAGTAAGCATCACATAGTCTACCCCTAGAACAAACCTATCAGGTGGTCTAGACACTCTAGATGATCTTCTCAAGGGCATTTCAGCTTGCTGTCCCACCTGCATATCAGCCACAGTTGGCTCATCATTTCCACCAATAAATGATCCATCATCTACCCTTGATTGTATACCTGTGGGAGTACTTGGTGGTACCATTTCTTGCATATTTGGTGCAAGGACAGCTTGCTATCTATCAACATATGCAAGTGGATTCACATCCTGGAAAGTGATTCTCCTCATTTCCACATCCCTCATGGGTGTCTTATGCATCTTCTTCTCATTGAAGACTACATCATGGCTGTGTATGATCTTCTTTGCTTCTGGATCCCAGAGATGATAGCCCATCTCTCCACTTTCACCATAACCCAGAAAGATGCATTTCCTAGACTTAGGATCTAGCTTCTTTCGAAGCTCTTTTGGCACATGTGCATATGCCTCACACCCAAATATATGCAAATGAGAGTAAGAGGGCTTCTTGCCACTCCATGCCTCTTCAGGAATACCACCATCCAAACTCTTACTAGGTGATCTATTGATCACATGCATTGCAGTCTTCATTGCCTCAGCCCAAAAACCACCAGAAAGACTTGCTTTGGAAATCGTGCATTGCAACCTTTCTTGAATGGTACGTTCATCTTTTTTGCAACTGGATTTTGCTCTAGAGTACGAGGGGATGTGAGCTCCCTCTTAATCCCACATGTATCAAAGAAATGCTAAAAGTCATGAGCGAGATAGTCTCCACCATTGTCAGTTTGTAGGCATTTAAGCGTTCTACCTAACTGATTCTCAACCAAGGCCAGCCATTTTTGAAATATCTAGAACACATCACTCTTCCGAGCTATAGCATAAGCCCACACTTTCCTAGTTGCATCATCAATGAATGTCACATAGTATTCAACCCCGCCTAATGACCGTGTAGGCATGGGACCACATATGTCTAAATGCACCAAATCAAGCTTTTCAAACTCTTTCTTTCCCCTTCTTTCATGGGCTGATTTATTATGCTTCCCATAGAGACAAAGCTCACAAAATTCAAAATCAAAGAAACTCAAATGCGGTACATAACCCAAACGGCATAAGAGTTTCATTCCATTCTGGCTCATGTGCCCCAACCTGTAATGCCATAAAGAAGTGCTTGGCTGCTCGGTTATTGCAAGAACATGATCAAATACCCCTGATACATGCAAGGGATACAAAGTCCCACACTTGGCACCCCTGGCCAAAAGCATAGAGCCCTTCTGAATTTTCCAACTCTGAAAGCCAAAAGTGGTGTGAAAACTAGCATCATCTAGCTGACCCACTGAAATAAGACTCTTGGTCAACTTAGGCACATGTCTCACATGTTTCAAAATAAATGCAGACCCATTTGCAAAAGAAAACTTTATGTCACCTGCTCTGACTATGTCACATGCATAGTCATTTCCAAGATGCACACAACCTGTCTTTCCACTGTCATAAGTGGAGAACCATTCCCTATGGGGAGTAACATGGAATGAAGCACCAGAATCCAAAATCCAATCTTGGGAATATGCATCATCTGAAGTGGTAAGCAACTCTGCAGATAAACTAGACATGAAGAGAACGTCATTGTCACTATCATGTGTGACTGCATTGATCTCCTCGATCTTCACTTTTCCTTTGTCCTCCCTTGGACTCTCTTCCTATGGCTCTTCCTGCCACAGTGGTAACACTCAATGTTCCATGCCCTAGATTTGCTATGAGACTTCCCTCTTTCTTGGGACTTCCCCCTGAACTGTGATCTGCCCCTTTGCACATTTAAGGCTGCATCCTGCTTGTTGCCATCCATAGACTTCCGTCTAATCTCCTCAGCCAACAAGCTACCCACAACATCATCAAATTTCAGTACTCCACTAGGTGCAGAGTTCCTGACATCTGTACGGAAGGTATCCCATGAGGATGGCAATGAACATAAGAGAAATATTGCCTTAGTCTCCGTATCAAAATTCATCTTCTGAGCCTGAAGCTGGCTAAAAATAATATTGAATTCATTCAAGTGAGAAGCAATGGAGACCCCTTCCTTCATCTGCAGTTCAAACAACCTCTTCATGAGGTAAACTTTATTAGAGGCAGTTTCCTTCTCATAAGTGGCACACAGTTTCTTCCACAAATCTTCCATAGTCTGCTCATTTACTACTGTGAAATAAACTAACTCTGCAACATGAAGTCTAATAGTAGACTTTGTTAATGCATCCAACTCATCCCAATCATTCTCAAACATATTTGCAGGCTTAGCTTCAATCCCTGCCAAGGGTTTAATCTACTTCTTTTGAATAAGCACATCCCTTATTTGTTCTTTCCACAAAGAAAAGTTTGTCCCATCAAACTTTTTAATGCTAGAAAACTGCTTTTCAGACATGGAAGAGGATGCCATGATGCAAATGAAGCAAAAATCCCAAATGCTAGTGCCTGCAAGAGAGAATCACACCAAATACCAAGTGCACCCAAATGTGTATGCCACAATAGAGTGAAATATCACCAAAACTCATGTCTCAAAGCATCTGACTCATGTGCATATACAATGCATCCATATGAGCAAATCTGGCCCAAAAGAAAATGCCAACTGCAATGGCAATCCAAAATGCCAATAAGTGCCAAATGACTCAAGCATAAACACCGTCCACTGGCATATGCATTAATAATATCTCATCCAAGAGAGCATAGCACTATCAATGCATCATCTGCAATGTGTCAAAGCTGTCCCTCAGCATAAAATAGCATCCATGTGCAAAGCATCCATAAAAATAGCATCCCACAAGGCAATTTGGGCCTATCAGTTCATCCAATAAGGACCGCAATGCATCCAAATGGCCTATAAATCATCCACTGCAACCCAATGCACACCACGAATGAGTGCACACTGCTCAAACTGCAACCAAAGTGATCTGCATAAGGTATGCTCAAGAAATCGTAGTCCCATGGTAATGACCGCTTCTGAAAATAGAACCTGAGATGCCTCAAAACATGGGCACCATTGCATAATCGGACTTAGCAAGAAAATTTGCAGTAGATGTAAATCTTGCAAGTTAGTACCACCATTTTGACAATAGATAAGCATCAACATGGCAAATCCAATGACTTCACTACTTATAGGTCTATGAGTACAATCAAGGTTTGATATAGATCAAGAAGTCCTTAAGCTACTATATGGGATTGTAGCGGTAGTGCTATTTGGAATTGAAATATCAGCTATAAGACCGATGTGTGAACAATACCTAGCAAGATCTGAGGAAGTCAGGGCTAGATTGATGTAGTTAAAGAAGATGGATGAAACCACAAGACTTGCCCTTGCCCTTATTCACAGACTAGCTTGTTATTTGAGAATGCTTTCATACTACTTTCTGATTATTTAGAGCCATCATGGACTACTTTATTTGTATTGACGTGCTTTTTGACTACTTTGAAATGCTTTGTGGCTACTGGGGGCCATAATGAAGAGCACATGTAATAAAGGTACCAACTCTTGGTGCTTTTTAGCTACTTTGTAACTGCTTTTTGACTACCTAAGCAATAAAACACCAACTACACCTATTTTTGGGACTGTTCGAGGGTGGCTTGAGAATGCTTTGTGGATGGAGCCATGATAAACTGCTTTGAGTCTGTTTGATATTGCTTTCAAAATGCTTTGTTTGAGACTGTTCTGGATTGCTTTGAGTGTTAATGCTCGAAACACACCGAGCATCTGCGTGGCACTTAAAGCCACATAGGAAGCTGAATCCCAAACTCAAAGAATGGACCTAGTCTTCTTATGCCCATGCTACTACCACTGGATGCCTAACCTTATGCCCATTCTACTACTCACTGGATGCATACGTCTGCTTATGCCCATGCTACTACTCTCTGGATGCATACATCTTGTTGTTTAGTGCAACAAAACCACCACACCTACAAAAATCCACCACACCTATAAGATTTTGGAACAAGTATTGGACAAAGAACCGATGTTTATTGTTGGAACAAGTATTAGGCAAGGAGTAGGTTGGTGGATCAATAGGTAAGGAAATGTATTGATGCGGTGGTTTGGTTGTGGACTTTAAAAGCCATAAATCCCACAACATTTATGTATCAAATCACATCAAATTCTTGCTTGATTTTGAAACCTTATAGACAATGTGATGATTTCGTCCTTGGTGATCACCTAACCTACCAGGGTAACATGTTCTCTCATCTGATGTTTCTCATTTATTATGATCTTTATTGATGCGTATTTGCATAATATTATTGTTTACAAACTTGGAGCTTGCTTTAATCCATATAGGCTTTTCTTCAACCTACATACAAATTCCTTATTCCCTTTGACCTCGTATCCATGTGTCTATGGCATATACATATCTTCCTCCTAATCCCCATGAAGAAAAGCTATCTTCACATCCAATTGTCCAAGATGGAAGTCTTCACATCCAATTGTCCAAGATGAAAATTCTTCTACAGCCTCAAGACTCAAAATACTTCTAACATTCTTAAAAGATCTTAACAACTCAAAAAAGAGATCCTAAGAACCCACGCACACAAAAAATACAAATTCGTTCTTATTATAATAAGTCTCAAATTGTATTCATTCATTGTTACATCGAAGACTTAAATTTGTAGAACGTAGTATCCCAAGATGATCAGCACTATTCATTGTCTCAAAAAGGTCATCAATAGTAGGATGTGGCTACCACCAAGAGAAAGTGCCCCTATAATACATCATGTCACTTGTTAAGCACAAACCTTGCTTTAGGTGTATTATTACATTCTATTCATTTCACTAATTTTCTTATATTTAAAAAATTGAGTAGATATCTTGCACCTTGCAATATCAAGGGGGATTAGTATCAAGACATTTAAGCGCAACATGTCCAAACTTCTACTTGTATTGTTGGAATGCATCTACACTATCATCAAGAAGAGATTGGAATATTTTTAATGTACGACTCTTTGATGCTCTTCTCTAAAACCTTTGCCTTGTTGGCTTGTGTAAATACACCAGCACTTATGTAAGCTTTTGATAGAAAAATAACTTGCCTATAATGAAGCAATTTGAGAGAAGGAGATTCAAATAATGTTGGCATAGGTGTTGCATTGTGAACTTGTTACACATTTACTTAATCTTTCAGGAAATTACCTTTGCCATTGTAATCTTTATATAATTGCTCAACCAAAGCAATCTTCAGAAAATGAGGATGAGTACAAATTTGGTGATCTAGTGACTGTAAATACATCAATTTGTCCAATGATCCTAAAGCATTCTCCTCTTAAATATCCTTAATTTAACAACTCTATTAAGTATAGAGCTCTCTAAATACAACATTTGCTAAATTTTTCATCAAAGCATATATTCCCTTACTAGCACTATTGAAGGCATTTCTAAGTTGCTCCTCATCCATGTTTACTAATGCTATTACACACTATGAATAATATTGGCATATCTTTAATAAATCTATTCTTTTTCATTTTTTTCCTAAATGTGCCATTAACTAGAACATTTGAATATAGTAAATACTCATAGAAAGTGGGGATGAGTATTTTTCGAGCGAAATCTTTCGATCGTACGAGTGAAGGAAAAAAAAAGTGTCCAACTATGTAAAAATATGGCAAAAATAAATTGGAACAAAACATAGTTTCACTTAGAAATATGCAAAGTATTATAGCAATGCCTATTTTATACACAAATCTTTACATAAATCTTTCGGAATGGTGAGTAACATAATGGGAAGGCTTTTGAAGAAACCCACATGTAGAGTAGACTTCTATATGAAAATTCCCTTATGATCCTTCTAACAACTTTTACTTAATAGGGGGTGACATTGAAAACCCTCTCTCAACCTAGCCTCATGAAAGGGTTTATCCAAAAAAAACTCATTGAAGTAAGCCATCAAGGTAGTTTTGCTAGCAAAACCCCTTTGAAGTAGGTCTTCCAAGCTAGTTTCACTGGCGAAACTACCATGGACAATACTTTTAAAAGTGGCATAACTTTCACATCCAATGTTCAAATATAGTCATTCAGCCACTCAAATTGATCAGAAAATCCCATCTGAACACACCAATGGGGTTATATTTTGGAAAATCTTGCATATATAGTATTAAATATTACATATATTTTATGAGAGTGATATAAAGCCCAAGTTAATACTTATTTATAGTAATTTAAACTTTTTAGAAACATATCCAGAAATATCTTGTTATTTATGCTATAAAAATACTAGAAAGCTCTTGCCATATTAATATAAATGTGTTTAATAAGTAATTATATATGTGTAGTATTATTACATTGAGAGTGGTTATGAGGGATGTTTCTTAAAGGAATTATTTTTCAAAACTTTTAAAAGGTAATAACAAGGGTACAAAGGATGTTTATGAAGAAGAAAATTTATGATATGTAAAATTGAATGAGTAACAATTCTATATGTTTTTATGATAAAGGAATCTAGTCCTAATGAAAATAAAAGTGTAAAAACCATGTTTCCTAAAGAAATACAATTTTTTAAATCTCTTGAAAAACCTGCTTGGATAACCCCGCTCATAGGTTTTTGCTCATAAAATTGACACATCCATAGAAAGTGAGAGAGTGAATCTTGGAAAATTCACATTTAAAGATATTTCCATCAATGCATGTAAGCACAACATACAAACAACTACTTTAAAAAGGTAAGTTAATAGTGGAGATAATGTTAAAAAATGCATTATCAATGTACCTGGTTGCTAAGTGAAGACAACATTGCTTATGAGACTAATGTTGGAGGTTACAAGCCATAGAAGCTTCATAAATCTTTTAATGTTGACACTACATAAACTAAATGTCTTCAAATGTTGAAAGCTTCAAAGCATCTCAAATGTTGATAATATATCCAAAGATATCTAGAATGGCTTCATTGTTCCATTAAAGAACAAAATAAACGTGTTAGAATAAAGGAGAGTATATAAGCTACATATGAAGCAATTCTTGGAATAGCCACACTACTCCATAAACAACAGAATGAGGACACTAGTGTAATTTAAGCACGAAATGGTAACATCATTAAAAGCTCAAACAACATATGGAAAAAAATGTCTGAAATGACCCTAAAGAATAGAATACGGAAACTATTATAAAGGAGCTTATAAAATACATGAAGCAAATGTTTAGAATAGCCTAAAATAAAAATTAAGGATATAAAACAAGGTTTGAGTGATGATCTTACTAGCTCCTTTTACATGGATATCGCTAACTATTTTCTAGCATAATGTAGCTACTAATCAAAGTCTTAGAATGTTTATGCTGTACAAAATTGAATGTATACACTTGAAAAAGTATAATACACATGGAAGCAAATGTCTAAAATGACCATGTTGTTTCACTAAATAATAAAATAGGCATGCTACTATAAAGGAGCTTATACAATACATGAGATGAGTGTTTTGAATAGCCTAAAACAAAAGACAAGGATATAAAATGAGGTTGAGTGTTGCGCTCACTAGCTCTTCCTTTATGGCTTTTGCTAGCTATTATCTAGCATCACACACACACACACACACACACACACACACACACAAAGAGAGCATAATGTAGCTACTAATCAAAGTCTTAGAATGTTCATAATATTCTATTTTACATATTCACTTTAAAAAGGTATAATGCACATAGCAATCTGTAACAATACATATACATATAAACAAAAGTAGTGTTAGAATGTTGACACTATTCCATTATGTAATAGGATGTACACACTAAGCATATGAAGTCTTAAAATGTTTACACTATTTCATTACATAGTAGAATGTATATTAAGGTATATTAATATAATCTATATCAATATACACATGAAAGTACACTTAAGTTTATACATTTTCCTTGTAATGCACATAGAAGTCTATGACAATATATATACATAAAATAAAATAATCTTAGAATGTTCACACTATTCCATTACGAAGTAGAATGTGCACACTAAGCATGCTGAGTCTTAGAATGTCCACACTATTCCATTACAGAATAGAATGTACATAGTAAGCTATATTAATATACACATTAAAGTTCAAATTATACATTGAGATAATATATAATTCACTTAGTGCTCTACTCTGGTCATATGAATCAAAGAGACTTAAAGTTCAATATCACATTAAATGCATATCTTATACAGTTTACTGCAATCCAATACAAGCTTAGACAATGCTTTGATAATCTCCGTTCACTTTTAATATGATCTCTTAAAGAGATGCCGAGAACTCACAAAGGTTTGCTCTAGTAGGATCCTTTAGGTTAGCTTTTAAAAGAGATGCTTTAGGTTAGCTAGTAGCATCCTTTAGGTTAGCTTTTAAAAGAGATGATTTGTTTGCTAGTAGTGTGGGTTTACTATTCCTTAATTAAGGCATTATTATCCATTCTACTACTAGTTCTTAGATCATATTGATAAGCTTCACCAAAAGGTATTCTCCTCTCATGTTTATATTTGTCTGGAATTTAATTTCCATGCTTAGTAGTCTAAGATTTGGTAGGAAAACAATGATTCTGTGCAGACTATAGGTCCACCATGAAGGCGATGGAAAAGAATGATGTCTGCAGCTTTGGATTAGTATCCAACATTCTGAGAACCTATAGCCTTTGTCCTTTGTCTGAGTTAAGAATGTAGAAGACTGTGTGACCTTCGAACAGCTAAATGTCTCTCTCTTCCTTTTTTTTTCTTAACTTGCGAGCTTGCTCATATGTTAAGACATTTAGGCTTTTCCAGTTTTCCTATTCAACCAACCCACTATGTCCTATTTATTGTCATCTTTCATGCACAAGTAGCTAAATTTAAAACTCGCATTCCACTTTTTGTCCACCCTTTGTTCGTGTGTAGCAGCCGAACTCAACGTGGACGGGTGTCTCTAATGAGGATGAGGATGAGTGTGATAATGAGCCCAGACACCTTGAATTCTTGAAATGTTATAGTGCCTCTAGTGAGGATGAGGATGAGCATTATATTATCAGGACAGAATGAACAATTATGCATGAAACTATTTGGAAAGTATGCTTTGTTTTGCCAGTAGTTTGATCTAAGGTTTTCACTAGGCTTCTCATGTCACCCTATCAAGCTTGGTGCTTACATTTAAAGCTTGCTACTTATGATGACCATTTTTTTGTTGTTGGGCCTTGCAGATATCTAGAAATCCTACTCTATTTAGGAAGGCCTTGAAAGCTATATCTTCCTAGTTGCACTAAAGTCCTTCAAGCGAATGCACCCTAAGAGGATCCCTCATGTCCAAGGCCCTAGTGGCTTGTCTTCATTACCCATTGGTGGAGGTCTCTATTTTTATGGTAGCTAGTTGGCTAGAGTGTAGGTCAAAAGTCAAGCTTGAGAATCCTTATACAGCTCTGATGAACGAGTGATATATATCTCTCCCAGAGACTGGGTCGAACATGTTCAGCTTTGTCGAGGATGCTATTGAAGGATGGAAGAAGGCCAACATATAGACATGAATTATGCTGAGGTAGTTCTTAAGGACTACGAGTACTAGAAGCAGCTAGCAATCTTCAAAAATAACTTGATTTAATTAACAAGGGAGCACATGATGTGTTTGCGAGACAAGTAGATGGATAGTTGAGAGTGAGAGAGAGAGAGAGAGAGAGAGAGAGAGAGAGCCAATGGATGGGATTAGTGTCCAAATTTGATTGGCAGGATGAGATAAGCATTGAAAAGTCATTGGAAGGATAGTTTTTAAAAAACTCTTAGTAGAGGGGTGCCTTTCAGGGAGTGCTAACAAAGGAGCTAATAATATATTATAATCCTAATAGGGGCTAGTAAAGCACCTTAAGGAGAATAATGTCAAAGATAAGGATAGTTAAGGATATATATAACTAGATCCGTGGTAGGCAAACATGGAAGAAACTACTCTAGTATGCCTATTGTCAAACGAATGGATATACATTGTAGGCAAAAGCAATATTGCACACCTAGTGTGTGTATCCTAGTCCTAAATTCAATAACAATTCCGTGACAAAGTTAAAGAAGGAAAGCACCTGGTCGTGTAACATTGAGATGATTGGAACTTTGAGGGGAGCATGCATCGAATCACAGTGTCTGCTTTGCACAAGCACCTCAAACAAAAAAAAAGGAAATGAACTTAGATTATCAAATAATAAGTGGGTGACAAACAACAATCAATCAAATATTTTTGTCTGATAATATATATTGTAATTATAGTAACCATACATAGTGTGGATGGGGAGGTGACGCGCTTTCTTCCCCAAAGAATTATAATCCGAGAAAACGAGGCTTGCCCTAGGCATTGAGTTTTTTAGCATCGAGAGTAGTAGCATAGCATTACTGCATAGGATGCTGATATTTTACCTGAACGTTAGTAGAGCTGGTCTTGTACTACCACTCAAGAGAATTATATGTTAGTGGTCAAAATTAGTACGTATATGTACTTGACATCCTCGAAACATGGAAAGAATACATTGAAAATGGACTATATATCAAAAGAAGATTTTTATTACTTTTAATGATAATTGAATTAGTACGATAAATTTTTTCCCAAAGCTAGAGTCTTGAAAATACGTTTGGTATTACGGTACACATATTGAAACCTAGACATCCCTTAAGGATACCAACCATAAAAGGAGAATAAAATATACGAGTTTGATTCCTACCAGTTTGTTTGAACGGTGATTGAATGCACTATCTTTCAATGGTTTGTGGCTTCTTTTGTCACTATGACTATCTCTTTTTGCCAATTTTTTATCAGAGAGTATGTTTGTTGTTTCCTCCAAAATTTGGCTGAATTGAGAAGATCTTGCTAGCCTCCTGCTTAAATAATCCTCAAAAAAATATTTGTTGGCCTTCTCTAGCTCCTTCCACACTGGCCACGCATGCAACAAATTGTATATTAGAGACACGTCGAATCTTTCAGAACAACATGAGCGAGAGAGTTAGAGATGTTTTAAGCATGAAAGAAGGAGCAAAACCATTAATGCAAGAACTTGGGTAAATGCAAGCTATGGTGTATGTACTAATGACAAAAATAATATAACATTTTGTTACTCATTAGTTTCTAAAAACACTTTATTGCCAATATCCACATGTAATTTTTGGTTACCATCCATTGGATAGAATCCAAAGATACTCGCAATATTGCCAATATCCAAACACTTTATTGCCAATATCCACATGTAATTTTTGGTTACCATCCATTGGATAGAATCCAAAGATACTCGCAAAGTTCCAAAATGCTCTATAACTAGGACAGTAAATGTTTTGCCAAAAGAGTACTAAATGGATACACCATAGCATGCATTTACTTGCTTGTAATTGATTGGTTATTTGATTTTATAAATAGTGAAAATCCCTATTTTCGTTCACTTAATGCACACCAAAAAGTTACACTTCCAAATTCAGAGGTCTAAAGGAGCCAAAAGACTATGGGCAACAAACAAGCTAAATTGAATAGATTTTAATAGAGAGGTACTCATGGCAATTAAACTGGCTCTACATGTTGTCATTGTTTGAGAAGAATTTACTATGATTTTTGCTCATCATGCTGATCATGCCACTTATTGCTTGTCTCATGGAAGGTTGTATACAAGTCGTAGAGCAAAACACAAAGTACCATCATTAGGCACATAAACAACAAGCCAATGACAATTAGGGGGAGTAATATTGAGTGGCTGAAGAGAAAAGAATATTGCTTGAGCTCCAAGTTGACCGTCTCCATGTGCTAAGAGGGACACATACAACTGCTATGTCAACACCAATCCTAGAAGAGATGATCCCATTGCTTGACACTCTCTAAGAGCAGTTTCAAGATCCTTTACCATATTCTCGATAAAGCCTCTCGGTGTAAAATCATCATCGATAATTTTCTATCCGAACAGCTCCATAATCCTGGATCCTACCGCTCCACTCGATACTGCCTTGAGAAAGAGAGTGGGATCGAGGCTAGTGCTTAGCGTACACAAAGATGCAACGTCTCACAAGGCTAGTCAAGTCAGTATGATTCTAGTAGATTTCTTACCATACTCTGCCAAGAATCATGAACAGACCCAAAAGATGACTAAATGACTAACTATCATAAGCGATGTAACGATATGACACAATGAAGAAGTAGCACATAATTACATCTTTTAGAAAAGGGTGGCATGTGAAAGAAAAAGGAAATGGAGCAAAAGAGAACCTTACATAATCTAAGAAAGAAGAACGGTGCTTGAGCATACCGTGACGTCATGTCGTTGTAAAACTTAAGCAAGTTGAGGAGACCACCTTCTCTTGAAGACCTCCTCACCACTTCCATCAGCTCTTTGGCCCTCTCTCTTGCTTTGTAATCATGCAAGCATTGTAATGCTGATAGCGGAAGACCTTGGACCTCCCTTCTCGCCTATATTTACCTCGATTAAGCTTTCTATATCACTTGAGCCTTCAGAGGAGGGACATAACACACAAAGGAGCTGGTTTTTGTTGGAGTGCACAGTGCTGCAGCATGCTCTCTACTATTGTCTATTTGGATGGAGAGAGTGGTAGCGCCACATGTGCTAAGCATTGTAGGATCAAAGCTCTAGAAGACAGAGCAAATCTCCTGACAAGGAAGGTGATTGTTGTGACTAGGCTTCTCTTTTGATAGTTCGTGCAGGAAAAGGTTGATCTTTGTTGCTTGTGATCCTTAGGAAAAGATCAATCTTTGTTGCTTGTGCTAAGAATCACACTTACTATAACTTTTGCTTTGTCTCAAAGGCATATTGGAATGTAAGACCACTAAGGTCTTGTATTCACACATGCACCCACGATGTGATGCGAAGAGACACACACCTCTTCGTATCTATCTCTCCAACTCTATTTGTACGCATGATTTGTTCAATGAAACATACATTCGTTTACTACTCTACTCATACTCTATCTTCAATATGGTATCAGATGCTTGTCTTGGACCCAAAACCCCTACGCTTTCTGCGAAACGATCCTGAAGGCTTCCTCCTCCTTTTCGAATGTCAGGATGAAACAACAGATAACAAAATCGTGCGAAAGCCCATAATCAATGGGCAAAATCAATGTGCAGTTAACTTAGACTTGTACAAGGCGCAAAAGCCTAGACACGATGCAAATTGCATCCAAGAAAAGACCCTCAATGAAGGGCACAAGAGCCCCACCGATGGGAAATATCAAAAGGTAGAGCTCACAAATTTGCCAACCAAAGGTCACCTCAGCCACAAGTAGGACGAAATGGACACAAATTTGTCCAACGTGGAAACATAGACCTGCGCAGACGCACAAAAGTCCCGAATTGAAGGGCAAATCAAAGATTTAAAGAGAGAGAGCATCAAAAATGGCGCAAAAGCCAAAACAAATGCAAGCATCGTCTTGCAGCAAACTATACACCTATCTGATGGTAAATTTGGTTCATTCAACGCCTCTATTCTAAAAGCTAACTTCTACAACCCTACGAATGATCCTGTTATCATCAATTATGCAAAACGGAGGGTCGATCCAAAAGTCGAGAAAAAGAATTCACTTTTTCTGTGCATCGCAATAGACGTACACTTTCATCCGGGCGAAAAAGCTGAATCGTAATTCAAGAAATTCCGCTTTGACAATTTGGATCCGTCAGATGACTACAAAACTAAATAGCACAATCTGTAGTGGTAGGCTATGTTGCATGTAGAATAGGATACAATGGTCCACCTATTGATGCATAAGACTACAATTGAATTGTCGCCATAGCAAAGGACATTGAAAGTCACGATGACATTGAAGGCACTTCTGATGGAAATGCTCAAGAGGAACCTGCACTAGAGGATGATGGCAATCAAGAAGAGCGTGAAGACACAAATGACCCAAACGAGGCGCATGATCAAGAAGATGAAGACCAAGCTAGTGACGATCAAGATGACCAAGATGATCAAGACAAATCCTACAAAGAAGATGAGGATGACTCAGATGAAGAGGCAGATGACACTCTGGATGATGATACTGATCAACTTGAAGACAACAGTGATCAACAATCAGATGGAACTGAAGATGCACAAGATAGCAATGATCATGAAGACCATGATGGAGATCACCGTGAGGATTCTGATGATCATGACAATAAATTGATTCTGCTACTAATCATTCAAGCAACTCTTGATCTCGAATAGATTGAATGCATTGCATATTGTAAATTTATAGCATATAGTCTAAACTTTGCAAAGCACCACAATAACTGGGGGTGCATCTCAATTCTTGTTTGAGAATAAATCCCGACACTCATCACCTTCAAGACCTTAATGATCTTAAGGGGGAGTATTGGAACGTAAGACCACTAAGATCTTGTATTCACACACGCACCCACAATGTGATGCGAAGAGACATACACCTCTTCGTATCTATCTCTCAAACTCTATTTGTATGCACGATTCGTTCAATGAAACATACATTCATTTACTACTCTACTCGTACTCTATTTTCAATAAGGCATAGAAGCAACGGATTGATCATAGTATGCTTCGTCTCAAAGGTGTAGAAGAAATAGATTGATCTTGGCAAAGGAGAAGGATCAGAGAGTGAGCTTTTGCTTCATTTGAAAGGCTTTAAGGCCGAGACCTTGTGCAAGAGATGGGCTCTGGGAGGGAAAGTGACTTTCCATCTCCCATTGTTGTTATGAGAGCTTCGTCTACCATAGCTGCGACACAGGCCATGAGCCCCTCGTTGCTTTCCAATCATTTTGACCAAATCGATCACTATAAATCCATATCTTTTAGACATGACTGTAGATGTCGAGCAGAGCCATCCTACAGTTGATGAGCACCTTGAAAACCTTACCAACGTGGATTCTGGACAAACTAGACTTTGACTAGCTCCATCGAGAAATCTAATACCATCTCAAGAAATTGCCTCAGTTCCTCAGTCTCTCCTGTGCTCAGAGGAAACACCTTTCTGTTGAGGATCTTCTCCACCTGCTCCTATAGCCTTTGCACAGCAACATCCATCTTGTCCAATTCTTCTATGCTTAAAGGAACATTTTTCTATTGAGGATCTTCTCCACCTACTCCTATAGCCTTTGCACAACAACATTCATCTTGTCCAATTCTTCTAACAGTGCACAAGCTCCCTTGGACTTCTTTCTCTCCAGATGCTCCTTCAATCTTTGCTATAAGCTATTGATCAAGAATGACCATGTAAATTGCCCCACCATAGAAATCATCCACAAGGCACCTAGTCTTGACCAGAAGTACTTCTGTTAACACCCTGTCGATGAAAATTGCAGTCATTTGAGTTGCGTAGATCACCATGAAGAACTCGCCCTTTGACACATTCTCTAGATTCAGCTTCTCTCCCATGCACCTCATCATTGGCGGATTGACCTATACAAGAAGCCTAGCCTTCACATCATCCCCTCCAAGAAGGACCACTCCACCTTGTTGTAGGCCTTCTTGAGATCACAAGAGGTTGGGACTCCTCCTTGGCCTAGTCCACCACATCCCAAAAGGTGAAGATGTTGTCCAAGATGATCCTATCCTAAACAAAACTTGTATGTGTGTCATGGACGATATCTAAAAGATGAGGCGCCACAAACTCAAGACCTTGGCCAAGATCTTGTAAGCAGTATTCAAAAGGGTGATCCCCACTAGCAAATGTCAGACTGATCTCTACCTTTCCATATCAAGCAAATTCATCCCCTACTCATGGAATGTGAAAGGAAGTCCGAACTGATAGGCTAACCAAAAGGGGGTGCTGATAAACTCCTAGAAGCTTAGGTAAAAGGTCGGGGGTAGGCCAACCTCCCTAGAAAACTTCTAGGAGGGAAGGGCCTTAAGGGCCTCTCTGAGCTCCTGGTCAGTGAAAGGGGCCTCCAGAGATCTCCAAAAACTCAATGAAACCATTGTGGGAGATTGCATGTGATAAGGGCCTCCTCGATTAGCACCTCTACTTGGAACAACTGTCAATAGAAGTCTATGATCATCTCCAAAATCTCTTGCGGGTCTGAGTGCACCTGCCCCTGCATATACTTCAACTGTTGAAGCTTAGTGCTTGCCCACTAGGGACCAATGGTTTGAAAAAAGTGTCTAGTCATCTGGTCCCCCTACTGAACCCACATAGCCCTAGACAAATGGTGGCAAAACTTAGCCTTGTGCACCTCCATCTCGCTACCTCATGCTGAGAGTTTCCTGCATGTCAAAAGTTGCACAGATGGAAGAACTCCCAACAAAACTCGCCATAAGAAGACCTGTTGTCAAAATTTAATTTTTGCATTCCAAATCTATCTCAATCTTTTTCGCCACCACTTTGAAGTGCAATTAATTTGCCAAAGCTGATTCACCCAATGAGGAACCCATGGTGGAGGCAAAAGAACCTTACATAAAGAAGAGACAGTAATTTGTGACAGCCTCAAAGGATGACAAGATGACCCTGGTGAAGAAAGAGTCTAATCTTGAAGATGATCCTCAAGCTCCAATGGTGGAATGGACTTAAAAGGCTGGAGCATTCCAATAGTAATTTGCCACATGAAGCGGTCATGCATACCAAGACCAAATTTTGCACCAGCCAAAGGAAAAGAAAGGAGAGTCCCATCATCATCATAAACAACGTCTGCAATTGAGTGGATCCCTTTCAAGCTAAGGAAATATGTACTTCTAGGCTCCTGCACTGCTAATGAAAAGGCAAAAGCCTTCAACCAATATATGCTTTCTGCTCTGAGAGAGTTTCCCTACAAAGTGTCCTGACCATGCCATTCCAAATGGGAGAGGACATGCTTTTAGTCCAATAACATACAAGAGACCAGAGAACAACCATTGATCTTGCCATCAACACAAACCAAAATAAAGTCCCATTGTGTAGGCTACCAATATCCAAAAGCAGGAGTGGTAAGTTGTAAAAGCAAAAGGTGTATCATAGGAGCCCAAGGCTGAGAACCCTGCAAGAAACTTTCCCCTTGTGGACAAGAATGTGCATTGAATGTTTTAAGGATATTCAGCCCCCTCGTGCATTTTTGGCAAACAAAGATGATGTAGCAAAAGTAATCTCAAACTCTTCTTACCATGCTTTGAACACCAAAAAGTTTCCAAAACAATGGACATAAAAGATGTAAGTTTTGCCTTGCTGAATATTTTCAAAGGCAAGTAGAACTGGATATAAGCCACCAAAATAGATTGAACGATTCGTAACCTGACATGTAGAGGCCAAGTTGCCAGCTTCCAATATTGAAGCTTTTTCTTCAATTTTGCTAGTACTAGTCAGCTTATTTGTGATGATGAGTAATTGACCAACCCAAAGGATATCCAAGATGACGAACCATCTGATTGGATGGAACAATTTCTCCTAGCCATAAAAGAGTATGCCACTCTTTTGAATGCAATGGAAATAACTTAGATTTCTAAAAATTTACATGAAGCTGCTAACCCATATAAAGCTAAAGCCTGCATCAAGTAAGAGAGATCCTACTATGTATTTTGAGGACAAAAGGAATCATCTACATAAGCTTGAGCAATCAAAGTACTACTTCCTTGAATTTCCAAACCATGAAGTAAGTCAGATGCTATCAGATGATCCAGGATATCCTGAAAGAATTTAACTATAAGACCATCCCATCCTGGAGATTTCCATCTACCATAGGATTTTATTACATCCAATAATTCTCTTTCAATGAAAGGACTTTCTAGCTCTAGAGCCTATACAGGAGAGATGATGGGAGAAACATGCTGCAATAATTGACTCCATGCTACAATAACCTCTTGTGAAGGAGGATCTGTATACCCAAATTGCCTGGAAAAGTGATCCACACAAGCTACAGCAAGTTGGGCTCAAGAAGAAGTCCAAACACCATCAGGCATATAGCTCGACAAATATAATCGTAGACTGTCTCTTGGATTGGAAACTTGTAAAAAATTCCTTTGAGGAGAAACCTTTGTCAAAGGAAGCCCTCTGTCGTGCTGTTGTCTCCCATTTAGTAAATTTCCTATGATCATTGCTTTGCAGGCAATGTCTAGCCTGACATAAAGATGTGCTTTCTTCAAAAGACAAAGGCCGAAAAGGACTGAGCTCAATCAAAGATTAACAAGTGTTTTTGGCCTGAGCAACAATATCTCTCAATGTCTTCATGTGTTTTTTACCATTAGCCCGAATAACTGATTACATTCGAGAATAAAGGCATCCTAGGCATAATCCATATCAATATGGATCTAATGTAAAAGAGGCTGACAGGCATCATAAACCATGTCCTTGTATTCATCATGCTCCAGATAGCTATTATTCACAAAGAGGAGTCTTCTATGTGATAGCCTATCATGTGGTATTTCGTGAAAAGAGATCCTCAATGAGAGAGGGGCATGGTCAAAATGCGTAAAGTCATAATCTACCCACAAATTAGTAGTAAGAATGTCACAATGTTGCATGTTGATCCTGTACCAACGATCCAATCGAGCCTAATAAGAAGACTATGTGTTATATTGGAAGGTAAAGCTTGGCAGCAAAGGACCTTCCAAAGATAAAAAAGATTGAATTGCAAGAGTAATTGTAACCAAAAATGCCTCTCAAAGGCCAACATATGAGTACAACCTAATGTATTATCTCCCTATTGAGGGGCATTGTTAAAATCACCACAAAGAAAAGCATGATGCCTCCAGGGATATTGCTGCATGTCATCCCAAATCATACCTCTACTACGAGAGGATTAAGGTGCATACACTAAGGCAAATTCAAAAATTTCTTCCTGAATAAGACACTGCATAACCATCTATGTATCTTGTATATCATTGAAGGCAACAGTGGGCTGAAGATCATGCTTCACTAAAAAAACCACTCCTGAAAAGGAGTGTTGTCCAGCATAAAAGATATCATGACCAAAAAAATAACCATGTTGTCTAGCATACATGTGCTGATTATGCTCTTACAAGGCCACTATGTCAAGCTACAAATGATTGAGATACACCCACAACATCTTCCATTTTCTAGTATCACAAAACCGTGTACCTTGAGTGTCAAACATTTGATTTGTGATAACATATTTATAGTTTATTTATAGTCAAAGCATAGCTGACTCAAGTTTGCATATCCACCTTAGGGTCATCAAAACCTCTATAAAGGTACCTAATGAGAGGATAACAAACCCCCAATGTCCTCTTTAGGGAAAAAAGAGCAACTGGCTATAACAATAGCCCAAGTAATGCCAATTTTCTTTGGGGGTATGACCATTAGAGGCAATCCCATTCCATGTGCAAGGCAGTAAAGGTCTCCTAGCTATAAGAGTTTTTCTTGTAATGTTTGTTCCTTGCCTTTAGATTGAGAAGTTGAAGGCAGTGAGGAGCATTCCCAGAAGAAACCATTGGTGCTTTGTCTTTATCTTGTGCTACATAAACCTGTTTATTGCCTTTGTTTTTTATTTAGAAGTCCCACCGGTGTCCATATTCTGCATATGTGTAGGCATAGCTTCTTGTGGCATTCCTTGCACACGTAAAGGACATTGTGAAGCCATATGCCCAAATTTCTTGCTTTCAAAACAGGCTCTTGCAAATAAACTCCACTTGAGCTTGTAAAAAGAACTCCCCATAGAAACATTACTTACAATAAGAGAATAAGATTTAAGTATGGGATTATCAATATCCCATAAGATGCAAAATCTACTTGAATTCCCATTTGGCCTCGGGGGACAAACCGCTTTGCCCAAAGAGGTAGCAAATTTAGGCAAAAGGGAGGCCAAACACTTGGGGAAATCCACCACCTTTACTCAAACCGGACAATGATGTCTGATGAGTGTGTCATAAGCCCTAGTCAGTGATGACCATGGAAGGACATGTACCATTTGCTGCCCAAAAAAAGAGGAGTGTTGGAGAAGCATTTGCTTATACTCCTCATCTGTCATTATGACCTTAAAGAAAAACCCGGCTGCATAGTGGACCTTGCGAACAAAAGAGCCACCAAGGGTTCTGGTCAATGAATTCCCAGCATTTGCAGAAATAGGCATACGATGTGGAAAGAAAATAATGATAGCATGCTTTGCATAATCCCTCACAGGATCCGATTATGACATCCACGTCTACCATAAGTCCAACTATAGGGGCTGAATCTTTTCAGGCTTTGTGAGTGTCCTCAAAGACTTCATGCATTACATCATATACCAATTTAGCTTCAAAGGAGTCATGAATAGGGTCATCCTAACTCTCATACTACTTTTGTTTCTTGTGTTGTCCCTGCCTTTCTTTCTCAAAAGTTTGGTCAAATTCATATGCAGCCATGTTGATCAATCAAAAACCCACATAGGGATGATAGGTAGTAGCAAAAGGGGCAGTTGAAGCTGATGACCAGCAGATATGACCAAGAAGCTACAAGACCAATAGATACAATTAACAAAGGAAAGCTTGTTGAAACCCTGGAACTTATATAGAAACCCTAGTAGAGACTGTACAGGCACCTTGGTAGAGATGCACTGATAAAGCAAGCAATGCCTATACAAAATCTTGGCAAATTTTGAAAGAACCTGTATGGAAGGCACCAACAGTATAGAAACACAGTATGGAAAGCTGACAGGGCATGTATAGTAATAATACGGAGAGCTAACATGGCATGTATAGAAAGATAACAAGGTGTGTATGGAAGGCATAGGCAGAGGGATGTTGTACAAAAGCTGTATTTTCAGCTAACGTGGCTTTACAAATAGTTTGAAGCCAGAACTTGCACGGACCTATACGTGGATGACAACCTATGTGACATGGTTACATGCACACACACACACACACACACACACACAAATTGCTACCTACACACCCATCGATGTATTTCTCTTCTACTTGTAATTTTGACATCAAATGCTTAGATGTGTTCTATGCAACAAGGTAGCTATCCACATAAGTGATAATATGATCGACAAGGTTGCCCAGGACAAAACTATGACCCCATCATAAGTATTAGTATTGGTAAGGTCTTCCAATGTGGAGCCTACCAAGAAGGAGAACAATGAGCCCAAGGGCTTGGATATGAGTGAGTTGGCCTCAAATCTACTAAATCAGCTAGGCCAGCAGTGGAAGTTAGGGACCTCCAAGAAGGCGTCGAGCAGCCCCCATTTGTTTCCTTAGAGAGAAAATGTGCGGTGCGGGGTTTGCAATGGCAACCATCACTCCAATGAGTGCCCCTGCCTTAGGGCAAGGCAATCCATCTACTACGCACATTGCCATAGATGGAGAAACCATGATACCTCCCAATGCAAATTCCCGAGGGTTCTTCCCCAAGTGATGTACTAAGGGGTGGTGTTTTCACATGCTATGATCTGACTTGGTCTCATAGGCCTCTTTGCCCTTCCACAGATGTCTCAAGGGTCCTAGCCTAGATTTCTCACACTCTCTTGAAGATGTACTTGTTTTGTAATTGAAGAATGGTAGCCCACATGAGACCGCTTATTGGTAAGCTTCATGATGTTTTGTAATTGAAAATTGGTAGCGCTTAAAGGGAAACTGGATGATAGGGAAGAGAATAAAGGCAAGAGGCCTTGCAGGATTGATGCGTGATGTTATTAGTGAGAAGCCCAATGGGGATGCTATGGATTTATGCAGGGCATGGAGCAAAGTGAGGGATCTAATGACATTGACCCAAGGGCTTGTGCAAACTTTATCTCTCTAGAGTTGACAAGCAAACATGAAATTTGTGCGGAAGAGATGGGGCCTATGAGTGAGCCAGGCTTGTCTTGGGTTTAGCACTTTGGCCACCCCTATCATTGGAAATCTCCGATTGCACATTTAGAGCTTTGTGGACAGCGGGGAGTTTTGTATTATTCCTCTTGAGGGCTATGATGGTTTGCTGGGAATGCCTTGGTGTCACAGAGTTCATGCTTTGGTGGATACTTATAATTGGAAGCTTACTCTAGAGCATAGAGGGAAGACACATGTGTTGGACGTCAAACTTAAAGGGAGGGTCAGGCCCTGTTGTATCTGCTTTAGCTATATGCTTAGTAATGAAACACCATATTTTTGCATATTTAGTTTTTACAAGAGAATTTAGTTCTAGACTAATGATCCACATATCTCTGAATTTAGTTTTGACAAAGAATTAAATAGACTTTGTTTTTCTTAGTTTATTAATGCATCCTTGTAGGGGTCAGTACAAAAGTGTATGAGGCTCCTTTAGTTTTTATGTTGTTATTAAATCATGCTTTCTGTCTTTCTTTCTTATGTGTGTGTGTGTGTGTGTGTGAGAGAGAGAGAGAGAGAGAGAGAGCCAATGGATGGGATTAGTGTCCAAATTTGATTTTATTCCTATTTTTTCTTTCTTGATTTGTTTGTTTATTTTTGCTTAATCACCTTCTTCTTCTCTTCTTTGTTTCTTGTTATCTTTCCTTTTATTTTATGTTTTATTATTTATTATTTTTATCATTATTTTTATTATTTTTATCTTTTGGGACGTATTTTAGTAAGCACTGGGTTTGCCCAAGAGACTCCATGGGTCTTTAGAAACCTAGTATAGCTACTTATGCTTGGGTACTAATGATAACATTATCTTTGCTTTGCTTGCTAAGTATATCTAACTTTTGCTTTTTATTTTTGTTAGCTGATTTTTCTTCTTTTTCGTTTTACTCTTTTATTTTCATTAAAAGATTTTAGGACTATAGAATAAATTTTGAATTTGTACGATTGGATAGATTCTAGTCCTACAAAGGTATTTATCTAATGATCCACAATTGTTGTCTCTAAGCTGGATAAATAGTGGACAGGTTTTCTTAATCACTTTGGAGAGTGTTTTTTAAACTCTTTGCCAGGGGAACTTCACCTGAGAGGCCTGAGGATCATGGGATTAATATAGTGCCATGCAATAGTCCACCAAATAGGCCACCATATAGGGTGAGTGCAACCCAATAGGAAGAGATCATGGGCCAAGTTAGGGGTCTTTTAGAGAAGGGGCTAATTCATCTTAGTTCATCTCCTTACTGTTCACTAGTGCTATTGGTGAAAAAAAGAGATGGTTCATGGTGGAGAATGTGCATTGACTATCATACATTGAATAAGACAACCATCAAGGACAGATTCTCCATTCCAAGAATAGATGATATCTTGCATCTGCTATCTGCAGCTGCATAAACCTCAAGAGTGGGTATCATCAAATGCGCATTCGTCTAGACGATGTGTCCAAGACAGCTTTCAAGACCAGTTTTGTGGGTATGAGTTCTTGGTTATGCCGTTAGGCTTACGAATGCCCTTACCACCTTTAATCAGATGATGGACAAAATCTTCTGAGAGCATAGATCTTTTGTGGGCATTTCTTTGATGACATGATAGTGTACTTTAAAGATGAGACAGAGCATAAGAGACATTTGACGATAGTATTTGTAGAATTTAGCAAACACAAACTGGTCATAAATGCAAAGAAGAGCAAATTCTTTATGTTTGAGATTCTCTTTTTGGGACACACTATCTGTAAAGATGGAGTGCACTGTGGGGGTTAAAGGTCACTGTGCCTTTACCCCAGTTATGTAAAATACTCAAACACATATATAAATGAATGAAAAAGAAGATTAGGGTATTCTGCACCCACCAAAACATGTGTGGCTCTCTATTTCTCTCTCTCCCTCTTCCATTCTTGCTTCCATTGAGAGCACTCTCAACTGCTATCAGAGCCCGGGTGATCTACTTGAGCATGTGTGAATGCCTGGAAGCTTAGCAGCTCTATGGGAGAAAGGAGAAGCTTCGTGGGAAGCTTTGTGGGTGACTTTACTTGCATCTGAGTGTGCAGAGACCTTGGAGGAACCTTTGGAAAAGCCACTTTGGTTTTGCGAAGTGGTTTTGAGAGCCTGTTAAGTGTTTTCAAAGAAAAAGTCATTTTCTAAGCTTTTCCCTGTTCTGTTTGACGACAAAGACTCCATATTGACTTGTGGAGGCAACTATTGCTTGCTTTTGGTGTCCACTTCACTTCAGGAGCTTGGAAACACCTTCATTCTTGAATCTAGGATCATTTCATTGGATTTTTGACTCATTGTGTCAGTTCCTACGTTTTTCTGCCCAGGTGTACATACCTACGTCACCCGTAGAACATGTACCTCCCATATGTATAGCCTCTTCTTTTGCCATTTAGTTCTATGCTGCACCTGTTACTGTACTATTGTATAGTCGTATGGCTGATCGTACCTATTGCTATACTGCCGCACACTTGTGCGATTGCCTATACTCTATGCAACCACATCGGTGGATTGTTGGAGCTATTTTAGCATTATTTTGGTCCTAAACCAAGGAAATTGTAGTCCTACTTTGCTGGTATCTGAGTCCTTGTTGCAGTAAATCCTAATGAGGGAAAAAAGCATTCTGAGCCACTGCGATGACTGGAGGCCCGATGGTGCCATCCAAATAATCAACTAATATTCATCGAGTGAAAATTTAGCAAAAGAGATTGCATCTACATCCAATAATAGGTTATATAAAATTTAACAACTTATACTGAGCAAAATTTGAACAGAGGATCTTACATATATAAAAACTCAGCAATTGTTGAGAGCCTTAGAGGCCAAAAGATTACATCTAGCGACAATAGCCACTCAAATATAAAAGTTAACAACAATGCATACTGAGAGCCTCAAATTGAACAAAAGAGATTACATAAATGTAAAAACTTAGCAATTGCTGAGAGCCTTAGAGACCAAAAGATTACATCCAACGAGCCAAAAGATCACTGTACATCCAACGAGCCAAAAGATCACTGAGAGCCTTCAAGGCAAAAAGATTACATCTAGCCATTACTGAGTGGTTATGAGCCTCATTGGGCAAGAGGAAATTTGTACAACTCAGTATTGTTGCCAGCCCAACTTGTTGCATTAAAAATTTTTAGGGAGCCAATGGAGGAGATGATGGAGAGGCCAAAGACCATGCACATTGCTAGGACTCAGATTACGGCCCCCTTAGCAAGATGAGAGCACTTTGCTCTATGAAAATCCTGAGGCCATTGTCGACATCTATGGGGAACCATACAACACAATGATTTAGAGGCCCTTTATGACCATCATCCAAGGTGGTGACATGCAAATATGGGGGGAATCAACCATGGGAATAAAGGGTGTCCACTAGAGCCAGCCTTTCCAGTCCAGGTGAGTGCAACACATTCACCTTATACGAGAAGGCAGATAACATTGCGATCAAGTTGCTTCAAGGGGTGGTAGTTGTCACAATAGACATGGTGAAGATGAGTGGGTAAGTAGTGGAGTGGATGAGCAGGGGAGCAAATGAGTGACGAGAGTTGGAGGAGGGAGACCAGGGGCAAAAGAGAGCTCGAGGAGGGTGTGGGTGTGTGGAGCAAAGTAGCAGAGCACGTGAAGCAAAGTAGCAGAGTAGGGGCAGATGAGAGCAACGTAGTAAAATGCAAAATGCCACAAATCTTATATATTATAAAGCTTGAGTCACCATTTCTCCTTTGCACTTCATCCACTTTCACTTCATGGAACACTCTACATACTACAATATTCTTAAGGCCTTTGTTAGAGTGCAATTAATTACTAGTCACTGGGCTTGCATGCTAAGTAGAGTGCAATTAATTACTAGTCATCATGCTTGCATGCTCAGTAGAATGTAGGACAATAGGCTAAAGAAATATCGTTGCTATTGTGGCTTTCCATCTATGGTCCTTCATATTTCCTTCGTTGGTTTATATCAAAGAACAATAGGCTAAAGAAGTGTTGTTGCTATCGTGGCTTTCCATTTATGTTCCTTCGTTGTTCCTTCACTGGTTTGTATCAAAGAGCATGCAAATTTCAGCGATCTTTCTACAACATATAGACATATAGATGTATATAGATATAGAAAATCTTTCATCTAACATTATGGTCCTTATCTTGGCAAAGGATCACTTCAATCACTTTGGAGCTTTGTACAACATCACTTTGATCACATCATTTATAAAATTGGATATATACAAACATATAGATATATGCGTATATTTGATCTGACATTATGGTTGTCTTGACACTTTTTAGACTCAGAGCATTTTCATGCCATACTAAGTGCTACCGTCATTATAGCGACATCTCTTCCTCTCTCATTAGCATTATCCAACCACTTTATTTCAAATCTTCAACTCCATTTAATCAAAATATTTCGTCCTTGGCCTATCAAAGGACACTATCTAGTCACATAGCTGAGCAAACATCACTTCAATCACTTTGGAAATATTATAATCTTGCATATATATACATATACATATATTATTATTGCTCTCTCTCTCTCTCTCTCTCTCTCTCTCTCTCTCTCTATATATATATATATATATATATATATATATATATTAACAACTGCACTTACATTGAGAAATATGAAATCCCATAACTAATCCACAAATCCACAATTCCTAAATGAACGAACTGTATGCCATTCATCTTGTCTTGCAATAATAATAATAATAATAGAAGCAAACCACCACACTGGTGGCAGTTATATTCCTAGTGTGCAACCAATCACCATGCTGGTGGCTCAAAGACTCCTTTCCTTTAGGGGGGGATAGTTCCACAAGTTTTGAGTAGGTCACCTTTTTGAGCTCCTTGATTGTAGGCTCGGCTCTCCTTGCTCCTTTCTTGAAGGGGGCTAGTTCCTTCCTTTAGGGGCCTAGCCTCTCCCTTCATGTCGCTTCCTCTTTCCTTGTTTTGAGATTCCTGGTTGTGGGCTTGGCCCTTCTTGCTCCTTTCTTGAAGGGGGTTGGTTCCTCCCTTAAGGTTCCTTTTTCTTGCAATCAGGCTTGGGCTTGGTCTTCTTCAATTCAAGCTCCTTGTCATTTGCATTTTTTGTAGTAAGCAGGCACATTTGGTATATCCATGACCTGGGCAATGGCACATGACATTCTCTACATAGCGATCTTGCATGCACAAAATATAAAAATTAAAAAAAAATGCATAGGGTGGTAGCATGCAGGCCATCGAATCATGCAGTCATCTATGATGGGGGTATGCTAGACCATGCATTTCAGACCTTGCCACATAATAGGATAGGCATTCGATTTAACTATTCGGCCGTCAATACAATAGTCTTGCTTTGTACATGATGAATTTGCTTCTTGATTGCTTCCTCCCTCATCCTAAGGTTGCGAATGTTCTCCTTCATCTCCTCCACTCTTTGCTCACTCCATGCAACAGCTTCATCTGATTCCCTCAGCATCTCTCGACGCTACTTAAATTGCTTAAAAACATCAACTTGGGCCATTCCCAAGACTTCCACTCTAGTTTGGGAATCTCTCATGACAATGGACTGCTTTTTAAAACTTTCAAAAGCCACTGCAAGCTCGTGCACAACCTTATCGTAATCTTGTTAAGGTCTTGTAGCTTACTCTTTGAACTTCTAGTAGTGTTTCTAGATAACAACCCCCACTGTGGCTACTCTAACTTGCTCCACCGTGGCTGTTCTCTACATCTTTCATGGACTAAAGAGCTGCCTCATTGTCTTCTCCACCCCAGTTGCTCTTTGCCCCATCTTTTCGAGCCTTGAAGCTCTCTTGCAGGCTACTGCATCACCGCTCTATTTTTTGCATTCTCCCTTTTCAGTTCCTCCATCATCTAGTCTATTTCAATGTTCAATGTGTTCTGCATGTTGCAGAGCCATTTGTGAAGAGCCTCCTTTTCAGCTTTCCAATCTTCAAGCTCCTTTCGCATCATTGCTAGCTCCTTGTCTGTGATGTCCCCACCATCAAGTCTAGCTTCTTCAAGCCTATCTCGGAGCTCCTTGTGCGCTTCTCTGTCTCTTCTATTTTATGCCTTTCCATAACCATTTTTGCAGTGGGCTCAACTTTCTCTCATGCCTCTGCAAGGCCCTTGCTTTTGCCGCCTCCACCTTGGCTTTTGCACCCTCCCAAACAATTTTCTCAGGTTGTGTTGCCTTTGTTGCATGGCTTTCTCTTGTAGAAAATTCACCTTCTGAGACATCTTCTTATCGTATTGCTCAAAAATCCCTTTGAGGGTAGATGTCATCAGGTGCATTGCAACTCTAGTAGACTAAGATGACAATTTGGATTTTCCATCCATGCAATTCTTCAGGGTTGTTATCATGCTCTTAGAGATCACCCTTGAGAAAGAGACATCATGTCCTTTCAGTTGCTCTACTGCTGCTTGAACTTGCTAGAACATCCTCTCCTATCAGGAAAGAAGTGCATTGTCTTCTTCAGCACATCCTAGAGGTCTATTGGCAAGCTAGAAAGCTTGACTCGACCATCTTTACTAATCTGAGCGTTGAGGTATACATCTAGAATATCCTCTCTTCCACTGCTTCTCAAAGAAGTGTGCTTGCAAAATGCCTCTAGGAATGCTTAGTGAATTTTCAATCATGCTTTTAGTGATGGTAATCTTCTGACCTTGATAGACTATTTGTCCCTCCTTCATGTTCATCTCATGTACCACTAGTGATGTTGATGAGAGAATCCAAATTGGGCTTTTGAAGAGCAAGTGAGGAGCTCTCAGATGTCATGATTTCAAGATCAGGGGAGGAGAGGCTCCCGCACTGTGTTGTAGAGGGTGAGGAAAGATTGTGTGAGGAGCTCTTGGATTGTGCAAGGGGGGAGGAAAGACCATGTGAGGAGATTTCAAACTATGTAGACATGTTTTGGAGCTTAGTCTAATCATGCAAGCCCGGTGGTGGTAACTGGTAGGTGAGTAATTACAGGTCCTCACATAAATTCTTATGGCATCACCCCATGTATTTGTGATTCCTTTTGTAACTTCCATGTATGGAAGTCATTGCTTGCACATTATCTTTGCATATCTTTACTAGAGTTCCCAACATGCTAGAAGACTATCCACCTCAGCTAAATGATGAGAGGTGGACACGTCAAATTGTATGAAAGAATAATGAGAAGGCTAGGCTCAATGAACTCTCTCCCTATTTAAGTGCAGTGCAGACACAACTAAGAGCCCATTATGAAATCTAGCTTCAAAACTCTGTACATCGATCCACCTACTGCAAATCTATGGAATACCCAAGAGACTTTGGAATGCTCATGTTCTATCTGAGAACAATGTTGGATGACCTCACAGAACTAGACCCGAAGAAGAGGGAGGATAAAAGCTACAAGGAGGACATGCTTCGCAATTGGCTGTATGACTTAGAGTCGGCAAAGATGGTGAATATTAATTTTCATGGCTATTATTTTTCCTTCTCCTTTAAGGCACTTGTCAGGCTCATGATGTAGGTTTCTTTTGGTAGGACATGATGGCGGCACGAAGTTGTATAGAGCACCAATACCTAGATGAAGAGGACCCTAAGCAAAAGGAGGAGTTACTATGGACATACAAGTTGGCAAATGCAGAAGCAGTTGGTGGTCCTAGCATGTAATGAGGTTTGCGATAGCTCATCAAATTGGCCTAAAGAACTGGGAGATGCTTGCTACTATAGAGAGGTTGATAAGATAGTCGGGAGTTTTGAATTTCCTTGAGCCGCAAAATGTTGTTGTATTTTTAAAAAAGTAAAGGTCTTGCAGGCATTTCTTGGACTTGTGGACTTTCTCAGACTGTCATCATCCATGATCTATGGTGCTTGTAATACCTAATTTTGTGTCGACCATCTTCCATGTTAATACTTAAATGTCTCTAGAAAGACAGTTGGTTTATTCTTAGTGTCAATAATATGTGAGCGTAATATTTTGTAAGCATATACGAATTATCTCAAGAACTCTCCCCAAATTGTGGCGACTCATTGTTTGTCTTTGCATTGTTTGTCACTCCATCTGAACGTAGAGGGAAAACTTGAACTCGCTCCCCTATCTTCATAGTTTCTCACAATCATCACGATACCCTATGATGCATATGCAGAAACAAGAAAGTTTTCTTATTTTAGTTAGGTGGTTGTTTGAAAATCCCCATATGCTGTGCAGACTCCTTAAACGCCTTGCATCCCGTCCGCTTTTTACAGATGTCCTTTCTATTTGGAGAAACTCTTGTATTTTCACGCCAAAACATTGTCACTCTAGCAATGACTTTTGCACTTAGGTTGTCTCTCCTTTTCTTATTCTGTTGAAGCCCATAGACTTATCGAATCAGGATGATCGTGCATTGCTATGTTCAACCGCTCACCGCTAGAGCCACATTGGCCCTTCTGATTGTCAAAATCTTTCACATTGTGCACCTAAGCCATTTCTACATTGTTTTAGGAGACACTAACATAGCTAATGTCGCCCTCTTTGCAGCTAGTTGATCTAAGCTTCACACCCCTTTCATTTTCCATAGGCCATTTTAGAATCCTCAAAACATGAAAAGGGCACTTTTATGTCATATTTTGCTACCAAACTAGTAATATTATAGATATATAGATTTGCATATATACATCTATAAGTGTGAGTGTGAGAGTGTGCATTTGTGCACCTTAGCCTTCCCATCTAGAAAGTAATAAGTGGATAAGAGAAAGTGTGAATGGCCTCATTTAGAGAGTCTTGTAGAAAATGAGGCTTAAGAAAGGAGCCCAAAGGAACATTAGACACACATTGAGCATAGATTAGATAACTTTGTACATATAACAATGTTGTTTTGGCATAGTCATTTGCCATTGTGTGTGTGTGTGCGCGCGTGCGCATGCGCGTGCATGTTCTCTACATGGTAAGATTTCCCTAGAGCACAAACAGCCCTAGAGAATTGAATGAGCATAATTTGACACCCACTATTCTTTTATTGTCGTACCAATAGTTCTTTTATTTTTGAACCAACATTCTACATCACTATGACTTGGCTTCTCACACAAGCATAATCTCATTTGGGTATTGTTGCACCTTTCGACTCTATATTGGCCTAATTGATCACGACTCTCATTTGGATTACAAAATCTCCTACTAAACTAATTCTCTACATGATAAGATTTCTCTAGAGCATAAGCAACCCCAAAGCTTTAAATGAGCATAACTTGGGCTTTCCCACCTATGATTATGTTGTTGATTGTCATGATACCATGTTAGAAGAGGCGATAGAACATGAGAGGATTGCACATACATGTACAGTAAAATAGTAAGTCAATAGATTCCCCCAATTGGGAATTTTTGAAAAATGTTTAGTTAGTGCAAATAGAAGGGTTGGAAAGGCAAGGGAAGGGGTAAAGAGAAGACTTAGGAGGGGATATTAATGAATATGTTCCTTTCTCCATTATCTACGGCACTTCCCCCTCGTCGAGGACTCAAAAGTAATAGTAACTAAACTTCAAATCCTAATTCGATGGGGGGACATATTATGAGGGGAATTGCTTAAAACCCATTTTCTCCATGTATGAGAGGAGTGACACCCTTCCCTCTGATGTATGATGGTAATTGCTTAAAACCCTTTCGCTTTACTTTTTTAACAACATATTTACTCTAATGTATAACGATAATTCCCTCTGATTTGTATGATGGTAGTTACTTAAAACCCTTTTCCTTTAATTTTTTTACACCATTTTTTATGTAGCTTAAAACCCTCGTCAAGATAAACCCTCATCAAGGTAAACTCTCTTCAAGGCAAACCCTTCACCACAAACCTCTCTCTCTCTCTCTCTCTCTCTCTCTCTCTCTCTCTCTCTCTCTCTCTCTCTCTCTCTCTCTCACACACACACACACACACACACACACACACACACACACACACACACACACACACACAAA
This sequence comes from Dipteris shenzhenensis, assembly GCF_047967505.1. NCBI lineage: Eukaryota > Viridiplantae > Streptophyta > Polypodiopsida > Gleicheniales > Dipteridaceae > Dipteris > Dipteris shenzhenensis. The sequence continues at coordinate 10,548,515 of NC_141627.1, read as the reverse complement.
TAGTGTGTAAGAGGGAGAGAGACTGATTAACTAACGAAATAACTGAGTACCCTATGTGAGAGAAAGAGAGAGAGAGAGAGAGAGAGAGAGAGAGAGAGAGAGAGAGAGAGTGGCCATATAGATATAGGTACATACATACATACATTTATTTGTTTATATACTTATTTATATATTTGTATATTCAAAAAATTAGAATGCACACACACACACACACATATATATCACTAGTTTGCTGCTAGGACATAAAAATGTCGTAGGACAATTTTATGCACTGTTACATTAGCCACTTCCTAGAATTATGCCAAGGCATTGATAAGGTGTTTTGAGGTTTTGAGTATTGACCATAATAGTTTATGTGCTAAAAAAAATTCCGAATTATTATGGAGGTGAACTCACACCTATGACTTTGAGTTCTACCTAAAGTTTTGAGGTCAAGCTATTCACCACCATTTCAAGCTCTTTTCTCAACTTTGAGATAAAAGGGCCATACTTCTTGATTAGAATGAGTTTTCACAGTTCTTAATTCCCATACTCTAATAATCACTGTATAACATATGTTTTGATTACTTTTGGAGTTAGATAATAATATTTACTATCCTTTATTGACTCAAAATTAAACTTTGTTTTGCTCAAAGAAATAATAATAAAATTTGTGAATGCTATAAAATTTCATCTTTTGCACATTATTTGACATGTACAAGAAGTTTCAAACTCAACCAAACATTGGACATGTCTTCAATATGCTATTATGAAATTTTTAGGATACCTCTAATATGATGTAGAACATCAAATTCAAACCTTATTTTGATTTTTTGCTACATTGTACCTTATGCTCATGTCAAGACACTGGGATTAAGTGATATCATAGGAACCTTCAAAGACTAAATTATACTTATGGAGTGGCCCTAGTCATGAATGAGTGATACCAAAACAAAAAAAAGTTATGGATACTTCAAAGCTATAAACATGAGATTTGTTGTGAAACCTGTTTTGAATCCTACAAGGCTGAAAAGTTGCATTAATATACTTTTGTGGTGGGTACTTTGTAATCATATTTGTAATCATATGTGATGCCTTTTTATGATCCTTATGTTTTGTAAAAATAGTCTTATGAGTCTAGCTTAAGTTCTAGAGAGGGAATCCTCAAAAGATATATCTATATCAAGTTGTGAAAATTTTGCCAAGACCTCAAAAGGACACTTTTATGTCCAATTTTGCTACCAACCTAGTGCTATTACATAAATGTGAATGTGTGTGTACATACACACACACACACACATGTATGTATGAGTGTGTGTGTGTGTGTGTGTATACGTGCATGTTCTCTACATGATAAGATTTCTCTAAAGCACAAATGGCATAGACCTTTTAATGAGTATAACTTGACAACCACTGTTCTTTTATTATTGTACCAATAGTGCGTTTATTTTTAACAAAATTCCTTGTCACTATGACTTGGCTTCTCACACAAGCATTGTAAGATTTTATTGATCCCTTGGTCTTGGCATGGAGAAGGTCAAGCCCTTTTGCCTTTTTGTTGAGCTAGGTTTAACTCAAATTCCAAGTCCTTGCAATCACTTCTTCGTTTTTGCTACCAAGTTATTTTTCTCAGCTCGTGACAAGGACTCTTCCTTGGTTTGTACATTACTACTGTCTTCTTTCTTTCTTTTGTTTTTCTTAGTGCTAGTCTCTCACTTCTCTTTGCCTTGTAACCCTTGCTGAAATTCATGATCTTCAGGGATCTATGGTCTATATGTAGATGACTTAAGTGGGCCTTATTATACCTTTTGACTCGATATTGCCCTAATTGATGAGAACTCTCATTTGGATATGGTTGCACCTTTTGACTCTAGATTGGCCTATTCTATCAGGACTATCATTTGGATTACAAAATCTTATACTCACCTAATTTTCTACATGATAAGATTTGTCTAGAGCATGGTTGCACATACATGTACAGAGATACACTAAGTCAATAGGTTCCCCCAATTGGGAATTTTTTTTTAAAATGTCTAAATTAGTGCTCACGTGCATGCGTGTTCTCTACATGATCAGATTTCTCTAGAGCACAAATGGCCCTAGAGCTTTTAATGAGCATAGCTTAACACCTACTATTCTTTTGTTGTTGTACCAATAGTCCTTTTATTTTTTAACCAACATTCCTCGTCACTATGACTTGGCTTCTCACGCAAGCATTGTCAAACTTTGTTGAGCACTTGGTCTTGGTATGGAGGAGTCAAGCCCTTGTTGCCTTTTCTTTGAGCTAAGTTTAACTCAAATTCCTTGCAATCACTTCTTCATTTTTGCTGCCAAGTTATTTTTCTTGGCTCATGAGAAGACTTTTCCTTGGTTTGCACAGTACTACTTTCTTCTTTCTTTCTTCTTGGTGCTAGTCTATCACTTCTCTTTGCCTTGTAATAATTGATCATTAGCCTTGTTGAAGTTTATGATCTTCAAGGATCTAGGGTCCATATGTACCTGACTGAAGTGGGTATTGTTGTACCTTTTGACTCTATATTGGCCTATTTGATGAGAACTCTCATTTGGATATTGTTGCACCTTTTGACTCTTTATTGGCCTAATTGATTAGGATTCTCGTTTGGATTAAAAAATCTTCCAATAACATAATTTTCTAAATGATAAGATTTTTCTAGAGCATAAACAACCCCAAAGCTTTAAATGAGAGTAACTTTGGCTTTCCCACCAATGCTTATGTTCGTGATACAACATTAGATGTGGTGATAGAAGATGAGAGGGTTGAACATACATTATAGTAATACACTAAGTCAATAGGTTCCCCCAATTGGCATTTTTTTATATAAATGTCTAAATTAGTGAAAAGGGAAGGGGTGGAAAGGCAAGGGAAGTAGTAAAGAGAATACATTAATGGCACCCTCAGCCTCTAGAGCACTCCAAACTAATAGTAATTGAATTTTGAATTTTTATTCAATGGGGGGACATATTATGAGGGGAACTGTTTAAAACCCTTGTCCTCTTTGTAGGAGGGGAGGGGCAACCTTCCCTCTTACGTATGAATTGCTTAAAACTCTTTTTGTCTACTTTTATCACAACATCTTTATGTAGCTTAATGGTTTGACCTCTTCTCTTTTTCATTTGCAAAAAAGTCAGATGTATTAAGGGGCTCTAGTCAGGCCCAAAAAAGATTGCTTACAAAAATTGGCTAAACCAGATGGGCCACGCCCTCAACTTACACTGCATGCAACAAAAGGGCACCTTAGGTGCAAACACAGGAGCTTACCAAAATGAGATTCTTGCTTACAACAAGGTCCTTATGAGTCAACACCCAACCCAAATCCCTGAGGACCCCTTGCACCAAGATCATGATAGCATTCCCCGGTAGCCAATTCCATCCGCTGTATGAAACACAAGGTTATTCTTGAACTCCTACACTGCAACCAACATGAAGGCCTGGATATATGGCAAGCAAGCTACTAGGGATGAGGGGAGATAGGCATCTTCATCCAACAATGCCAATCTCCACCTCGACCCCCTGTAAAATTTAGACATGAAACCTGACGCTCGAATCGTGCTTTCAATCTTCTGCCATACTTCTTGGATTACCATGTAGTGCCATAGAAGGTGGCTCATAATCTCCACATTTAGTAGTAAATCGTTTGGCTTGCATGACCTCAACAAGGCTCATAGCCTCTTTTGGAAAGGTCTTAGGACTTGGTTGGATCTGTGGGATTTTGATGCTGCTACTTGGCTGGTTGAGTAGATCACGGTGAGAGTGCGCCTCACCGATGACAAGGTGGCGTGGATACCTGAGGAGTGGCCTATGAATACTATGGCCTTAGTTCACTAGAGGGAAGATTAATGGGTCATGGGGAAGACTCGACTCAGGAAACTGTCGACCCAGGTCATCGCCATCTTTTGAAGGGCGGCTCCTTGATCCCTAATCTCAACCAAAAATGGGCGTTGAGGAGAGGCCATGCATGGTGGTAGCAAAGAATCCATTCCCTCTGGAAGAATTGTGTCACGTGTAAAGCCCACTTCCTCCTCTAAAAGGTGATGCATCAATAGATTCCCACAAGGGGGAAGCTCTCTAAACACCTTTTAGATCCTTAGTTTGCCCAAGCTACATTACTCTTATTCTCCTCTCTTTTTTAATTTTCTTTATCTTATCCTCTTCTTCTTTCTCTTACTCTTTTCCTCCCTTTTCTTCTTCTCTTTTCTTCTCTTTTCTTCTCTGCTCTTCTTATCTTCTTCTCTTCTCTTCTAATCTTCTTCTCTTCTCTTCTCTTCTCTTCTTCTCTTCTCTTCTTTTCTCTCTTCTTCTCCTCTTCTCTTCCATGCAAATTGCCATATGCAAGCCACAAATTTAATGGAAACCCAGAGACCAAGTGGTCGTACTATGATAACTCGACCCATGGGCCCACCCCTCTACCTTATTCACTCTCAATGAATCCCCTAGCAAGCTCAACCCATGGGGAATGGCCATTGAAGAGATGAGGTAGCCATTTAGAAACGAGAGCTCTATTCTAAACCCTAACATCTGGAAGCCGAAGTCCACCCTCAAATTTCAAAACCTTGAGTGACTCCCGAGGAATATGATGCATCTTTCTTTTACCTCCGTATTCTGTCCACATGAAGGCTCTTAGCAACCTTTTGATTTCAATCCAATTAGATTTGGAGAAATTCCACATCATGGCTACATAAGCTGTGGTGGCTAAGAGAACATGTTGGATGATAAAGGATTATGGCGTTCCAACCTAGCTGTATGCCAAGCCAATTCTTCATCTTAACTTTGATTTTATTCAGAAACCAATCGAATCTTTGTCGGACTGTGGGGCCCATCCCCCAGAAGCCCTGAGACACCTCACTATCTCCCCCCTTTTAATCACCTGCAGCTGCGTGTCCTATAGCCAAATTAAGTCCCCCCCTACAAAAGATCTTTATTGCAATAGAAATCTGTTTGTACAAGGCAGCTCTCGAGGGAGTAGAGTTTGGGTATAATTCTCAATGCAACTAAGAGCCTAAAGGCCTAGTCTAGGTCAGCCACCTGGAAACCATGTGCTTTCAAAAACTTCGGCCTGCTTTCTTGCCTGGAATAGGCTATTTTTACCTAGAAAGCTGAGCTTTCTCAAAAGCAAACGCTTTCTCCATGAAGTGGGGTGCCTTT